>NW_024098387.1:322500-463209 GCF_016545835.1 Crotalus tigris | reverse complement strand
TACTGGAAATTTTTAAGAAGAGAGTGGACAGCCATTTGTCTGAAATGGTATAGGGTTTCTTGCCTGAGCAGGGGGTTGGACGAGAAGACCTCCAAGATCCCTTCCAGCTCTGTTATTCTGTTATTCTGGCATCAAGGCAAGCAAAGAGAATTTTTCACATCAGAAAATGATTCATAAGTCAGGTCCCTAAACCCAAGGCTTTCTAACTATTCTATGTTAGGAATCATAATAGTCTAATTTTCTGCTCTGAATCAGAACGTTCTTTGAAGACAGGTGTTGTTATCTTCGTCTTATCCTTGGTCTTAGTGAAGAATCTCACTTTTTAAGGGTTTTGAAGGTTAAACTTGAATGAATGGTTGAAGGAACTAGGTATGTCTAGCCTAACAAAGAAAAGGACTAGGTGTGACCTGATAGCAGGGGCTGCCACAAAGAAGAGGGAGTCAAACTATTCTGCAAAGTACCTGAAAGCAGGACAAGAAGCAACGGATGGAAACTCAGCAAGGAGAGAAACAACCTAGAACTAAGGAGAAATTTCCTGACAGTGAGAACAATTAATCAGTTGCCTCCAGGAGTTGTGGGTGCTCCATCACTGGAGGTTTTTAAGAAGAGATTGGACAGCCATTTGTCTGAAATGATATAAGGTCTCCGTTTGAGCAGGGGTTGGACTAGACGACCCCCAAGTTCCCTCCCATCTCTGTTATTCTGTATTCTCTTGGGGAAGGATTGGTTAAATTTTCTGAAGCAATTATGTGAGTGCTTGTACCGTGGTTCTGAAATGAATATCTATTACCCAAGTTTATGTTTGAGGAGTCCTGCACTGGAAAAAACATTTTAGATCTCTTTCAGCGACATAACCCATATCATGTAACAATCTCTGAAGGGGGGGGGGAGGATGTGGAGATTTGCAACAAACAGACCAAGGAAAAAAACAAATCTGCAGAAAGCCTTGGGTTTCCACAAATAAATACTGCTTTTCTTAAAAGAGAAAGCTGTACGCTTTGCCAAGATTGTTATAAGCCAACTGCTCAGTCAGGTGGAACCAAATTGCTTGATACCTTGTATATGATTGTGAGAAAATAAAATAGCAAGAACTGGCCTGCATTGTTCCCACTTTTAGGACTTAACACTGGCTAAACTGCCCGCTAGTTTGGACTAGAAGGACCGTGTACTTCAGAACACTTTTATTCCTTTTTAAATATATATATATATACGTGTGTGTGTGTGTGTGTGTGTGTGTGTGTGTCATGCTCAAAGAAATATTCAAAACATTGGGAAATCAAAATAGTAATAAAAGCTGCTATTTATGGATACCTTGCCTTACTTTTCATGCTCTGTAAGATTCACAACCCTGTCAGATTTATTAGTATATTTTATCCTGCTTTTATTACTTTTATAAGTAACTCAAGGCAGCAAACATAGTGAATATCCTTTCGTACTCTGAGTCAAATTGGCAAATTAATTGAGCATCCCCATTAATTTGGACGGAAGAATGAAAACAAGTTCTTTCTTTTTCTTTTCTGGATCTCAAGCAGCTATTACAAATCTCTGTGTGACATTTTCCAGTCAAGGGCACTCATCCCCAAAGCTATAAAGTTGACATAATTAACTACGGCGAATTCTGATGTTTTAAAAATTCTTCTGCCTTCATCTGTTAAAAGTACTCTGAATAACGCATGCATTTTAAAAAAAATCTAGAATCAGAATAACCTTGTCTGTCTTGTTCATAATAATAATAATAATAATAAAGCAAAAACTGGTGGGATCATAAAATAGAGAAAGTCATAGAAAATGATAAAATTAAACTGCTCTGGGACTTCAGAATTCAAACAGACAAGCACCTGCAACATAACACCCCAGACTTAACAATTGTCGATAAGAAAGACAAAAAAGTCTGGATAGTGGACGTGGCAGTGCCTGGAGACAGCAGAATAGACGAGAAAGAACTGGAGAAGATAACAAAATACAAAGACCTACAAATAGAAATAGAAAGACTGTGGCAAAAGCAAGCAAGGGTAGTACCAATAGTAATAGGCTCCTTGGGTGCAATCCCAAAACAACTGGAGCACCACTTGAACACCATTGGCATTGACAAATTCGCTATTAGTCAATTGCAAAAGGCGCCTTACTAGGAACTGCTTCTGCTTCCATCCTGCGACGATACCTGTAATACCATCAAACATCCACATCTGCCTATCCCAGGTCCTGGTAAGGACTCGATAGGTAGACAAAATGCCAAATCCAGTCTGAACATCTGGCTGACTGTGCGATGATCAATAATAATAATAATAATAATAATAATAATAATAATAATAATAATAATAATAACCCCCAGTGAGGCACTACCTTGACATGGTTGTGGGGCTTGTGTACTCTGAGGAAGATGAGAGCTATGCCAGAGGTTCAACCATACTGGACAGGTCTCATCAGAGGAGTCAGACAAAGAGTTGTCTCTCCCATAAAAAATATGGTGAGACGTAAATTGCAGAATGCCATACCGGCTCGGACGTCGCCCGGGTTAACAAGGTCCGCACTAGATATTGGAGTTCCTGGATATCTGGTGAAAAATGGGTTACAGGACTCAGGACTGTTGGCTGAGCAACCAGGGCCAGCAGCTGCAGAACTACTGGAAGAAAAGGTGTTTACCCGTCGCAGATACACAGTGATGGAAAACAAAGAAATAATGATCTGTTACTACAGATCAAGTCCAACAAGAAGAGGATATCTAAAACGAATGCACCAGTTCTGGAAAGAACAACATCCAGAATCAGAAATAACAGAACAGAGACTAGCAGATCAACGCCGATTTATAACACGAAACAAAATATTCACAGAAACAGAATTGGACGAACTGCAAAGGTTTACCCAGGGCAAAGAAATCAAAGCCTTACCAGAAGTAATTCAGAATGTAGAGGCTAACCAGGGGGAGTTGGCAGTGAAGGAATCTAGCAGAAATATACAACTGTTCTCATTTGGAAACCAGGCACCTCTACCTCAGGAAGAACAAAACCCTCTAACAAAAGAAATAAAAGAATTGAAACAAAGAATAACTGAGCATCTAGAACAGCACAAAAACAACAGAATAAGGCTGCCTGCATTGAAGCTTGTTTCAAAGAAACAGCTAGCACAAGCATTAAAAGATGCAAATACTGCAATAGCAAGTATAAGCACCAATTCACTGCAAGAAACAAACCAACTAATGTACAGCACAGATGCAGTTATAACAGAATACCTGGGATGTAAAATCAACAAAAAAGAAAAACAAACAAACAGTGCACCAGAAAAATGGAAGGTTAGACTAGAAAATAAGATCAGCAAGTTAAGATCACATGCAAGCAAGCTAGAACAGATGAAAGAAAAGAAGCTGAAGAACAATAAGACCAAAGAATACCTAATCAATAAATACCACTTAGAAACAAGGAAGATCAAGGAAGCACTGGAAATAATAAAGCAACAAATAACAGCTATAGCCAGGAAAATCAGTAGATATGAAGCTCAAATTGCAAACTATAGGCAGAACCTCCAATTCCAATCCAATCAGAAACGTTTCTACCAATCCATCAATGGAGAAACTGCAAGAAATCAGTCAGTACCTGACAAGAAAGAAACAATGCAGTTCTGGAAGCAGATGTGGGATAACCCAAAGAAATACAACAAGGATGAGGCTTGGTTAAAAGAGGTGGATGCAAATAAAACAGAAGTTGAAATGAAAGAACTAGTAATAACAACAAAAATGGTAGAAAAAGAGCAAAGAAAATCAAAAATTGGTCAGCACCAGGTGAAGATGAACTGCATGGGTTTTGGTTGAAACATCTAACTGTTATACACCCACTCATTGCCAAGCAGTTCAACAATATACTACAGGGAGGAGACATTGAAAAGTGGCTAACAACTGGGAAAACCTACCTAATAATGAAAAATCCAGCAAAAGGGGCAACACCAGGTAACTACAGGCCAATTACCTGCTTAACAACAACTTTCAAATTACTAACTGGTGTGATAGCTGATGCAGTACAACAGCATCTAGTTGAAAACAATCTCTTTCCACCTGAGCAGAAAGGAAACCGCCCCAATAGCAGATGAACAAAAGATCAACTCCTAATAGACAAAATGATCTTGGAAAACTGCAAGAGAAGGAAGACCAACCTGAATGTGGCATGGATTGACTACAAAAAGGCATTTGACTCTCTGCCACATGATTGGATAATAAAGTGCCTAGAAATAAAAGGAGTCAGTAGAAACATCAGAAAATTTGTGCAAAGATCGATGGCACAATGGAAGACACAGTTGCAGATCATGGTGAGAGGCTGGGAGAGGTTAATATCAAGAGAGGAATATTTCAAGGAGATTCATTATCACCATTACTATTTGTTATTGCACTGTTTCCTCTGTCAACAATACTGAATAACTCAGGACATGGCTATCAAACAGCAAAAACATCTGCCAGACTATCCCACCTCCTTTATATGGATGATCTGAAGCTGTATGGAAAAACATCATCTGAAATAGAATCGCTGCTCAACACTGTCCGTATATATAGCCAAGATATTGTAATGGAGTTTGGCTTGGACAAATGTGCCACACTTTCTATCAAACAAGGAAAAATAGTGAAAACTGAAGGAATCAAGATGCCCCACGAAAATAACATTAAGAGTCTGGATGAGGAAGAATACTACAAATACTTGGGTATCCTTCAAGCTGACAAAATCAAGCACACTGAAGTCAAGAAAAAGATTAGAGGTGAATACATCAAGAGAGTGAAGAAGATCTTAAAATCCAAACTCAATGGAGGAAATACCATAAAGGCAATCAACACCTGGGCAATCCCAGTCATTAGGTACCCAGCTGGAATAGTGGACTGGACTCAAGCAGAACTAAAAGCAATGGATAGGCAGACCCGAAAAATAATGACAATGAATCATGCCCTTCATCCACGCAGTGACATTGATAGACTTTATCTACCAAGGCAACTAGGTGGGCGTGGAATGCTACAAGTACATCAGATGGTTGAAGAAGAAAAAATGGCTTTGGAAGAATATCTGAAGAACAATGATGAAGATGCAATGAAATTAGTATATCAGGAAGGTTTACTAACTACTGGAGAGACCAAACTGGCCTACAAGAAAGACCAAATGAAGAACAGAATATAGGCATGGGAAGACAAAGCACTACATGGCCAATACATTAAAAAAATAGCTGGGAAAGCAGATAATAATAAAACCTGGCAATGGCTAAGAGCAGGAAAATTGAAGAAAGAGACCGAGGGATTAATTCTGGCTGCACAAGACCAAGCCTTAAGGACAAATGCATACAAAGTCAAAATTGAGAAAACAGCAACAGACAGTAAGTGCCGCCTATGCAAAGAAGCTGAAGAAACAGTGGACCACTTGGTAAGCTGTTGCAAGAAGATTGCACAGACTGATTACAAGCAGCGCATGACAAAGTAGCAACAATGGTGCATTGGAAGATCTGCAAAAAATATCATTTGCCTGTAAGCAAAAACTGGTGGGATCATAAAATAGAGAAAGTCATAGAAAATGATAAAATTAAACTGCTCTGGGACTTCAGAATTCAAACAGACAAGCACCTGCAACATAACACCCCAGACTTAACAATTGTCGATAAGACAGACAAAAAAGTCTGGAGAGTGGACGTGGCAGTGCCTGGAGACAGCAGAATAGAAGAGAAAGAACTGGAGAAGATAACAAAATACAAAGACCTACAAATAGAAATAGAAAGACTGTGGCAAAAGCAAGCAAGGGTAGTACCAATAGTCATAGGCTCCTTGGGTGCAATCCCAAAACAACTGGAGCACCACTTTAACACCATTGGCATTGACAAATTCGCTATTAGTCAATTGCAAAAGGCGGCCTTACTAGGAACTGCTTCCATCCTTCGACGATATCTGTAATACCATCAAACATCCACATCTGCCTATCCCAGGTCCTGGGTAAGGACTCGATAGGTAGACAAAATGCCAAATCCAGTCTGAACATCTGGCTGACTGTGCGATGATCCATAATAATAATAATAAAAAGTTGGAAGGGACCTTGGAGATCATTGAGTCCAACCCCCTTATTGTGAACACTCATAAGCATGTTTTTGTGTGTTTTGTTCCTTTTTTGGAGTTTTGTACTTTTTTCTGTTATTCTTTCAAGAGCAATACAAATTTATAGCTACAAATTGCTAAACAGATGCACACACATCAGAGAAGGGCTCTGAAAATTCCTGACAACTGTGTGCCATCTACACAGTGAGATGATCTCCAAGTAAACCAATTGTATAAGCATTAATATTATGAGTTGATTAGTCTTGTGACCTTCTCCATAAGATAAAAGAAAAATAAAATATGCATTCTGATTCCAGGATAAAATAGATGGAAGATACTTAAGTGGCAATACGTGGAGGCAATGTTCAGCTAAGTAAACCTCCCATGCAAAGTATCCCAATTTGTTTGCTGAATCGGTTCTTAGCTCAACTGCCTTAATTACAAAGTTAAGCAGTTCTGCTTACCATATACATACATTAGAACCCAAGAGGAAATAAGACAATTTGTGATTCGGATGCCAGTGGGCTGTTCTTTCCAATAGAGATGATAAGCATTTTAGGGGGGCAATCACATGCCCTCTGAGATACTTATCATCTCTTTTGGAAAGAACAACCCACTGGGATCAAACAAAACATGAGCAATATTTTCAGTGGAAGGGGTATTACATCTACACATCCTCTCATGATATGGCAAGTAATGAGATCACCCATGTTTGGCCCCCAAGGACTCAGAACATCTTTAGAATCTCATGAAAAGAAGGGCTAGGGGTGATAGGATAGCACTGTTCCAATGTTTAGAACAGAATAACAGAGTTGGAAGGGACCTTGGAGGTCATCTAGTCCAACCCCCTGCTCAGGCAGGAAACCCTATACCATTTCGGACAAATGGTTGTCCAATCTCGTCTTAAAAACTTCCAGTGTTGGAGCATTCACCGCTTCTGGAGGCAGGTTGTTCCACTGGTTAATTGTTCTAACTGTCAGAAAATTTCTCCTTAGTTCCAGGTTGCTTCTCTCCTTGATTAGTTTTCATCCATTGCTTCTTGTCCTTCCTTCAGGTGCCTTGGAGAATAGCTTGACTCCCTCTTCTTTGTGGCAGCCCCTGAGATACTGGAAGACTGCCATCATGTCACCCCTGGTCCTTCTCTTCATTAAACTAGACATACCCAATTCCAGCAACCATTCTTTATATGTTTTAGCCTTAGTTTGAAGGGCTCCTACAAAGATGAGGGGATCAAACTATTTTCCAAAGCACCAGAAGGCAAGACAAGAAACAATGGTTGGAAACTAACCCATTAGCCAAGCAACCTGGAGCTAAGGAGAAATTTCCTAATGGTGAGAGCAATCCATCAATGAAATAGTTTGCCCTCGGAAGTTGGAGGCTTTCAAAAAGAGACTGGACAATCATTTATATGGAATGGTATAAGGCAGGGATAGGCAACTTTGGCTCTTTTATGACTTGTGGACTTCAACTCCCAGAATTCCTGAGCCAGCCATGCTGAGGGGAAAGGGAGAGGTTTCCAAGCTGAGCCATGCTGGCTCAGGAATTCTGGGAGTTGAAGTCCACCAGTCATAAAGCGGCCTAGTAGGCAACCTTGGCTCTTTTATGACTGGTGGACTTCAACTCCCAGAATTCCTGAGCCGGCCATGCTGAGGGGAAAGGGAGAGGTTTCCAAGCTGAGCCATGCTGGCTCGGGAATTCTGGGAGTTGAAGTCCACCAGTCATAAAGCGGCCTAATAGGCAACCTTGGCTCTTTTATGACTGGTGGACTTCAACTCCCAGAATTCCTGAGCCAGCCACGCTGAGGGGAAAGGGAGAGGTTTCCAAGCTGAGCCATGCTGCCTCAGGAATTTTGGGAGTTGAGATCCACGAGTCATAAAAGAGCCAAGGTTGCCTAGCCCTGGTGTAGGGTCTCCTGACTGAGCAGAAGATTGGACTAGAAGACCTCTGAGATCCTTTTTCAACTCTATTATTCTATGTAGCAGCACCTTATCAATATTTATAAGGAATCTAGACGGTCGGAGTATAATTCATTGCTCTAATTTTCCTGTTTGCATTTTTAACTAATAGTTTGGGGCTTGTGGAATTCAACTCTACAAGGTTATTAGTTTTCTTCCCTGATCCTGGCTTTAGATATTTTTTTTTCTTCTGATAATTATAGCTAGCAAAATTTATTTGATATCTTTCAGCTGATTTGGCAAGAAATGGAGAAAACGTCAATCAATCAAAGAATCAAAACAAATTACATTAAATGCAAGACAATTATCTTTGAGTATACGGCTACCAGCTCGCACTGTCAATCCCAAACACCATCATTTGCCAAGTTATAGTTAATGTTAGAAGAGCAGTTAATGTTAAGAAAAAAAGGAGATTTTTGTCATCAACAACTTTGTGGTTTTGCAGTATTATTTTTTTCATAAGAACTTTAATATGACACAACTTCTAATCCAGAGTTGGATTAAAAATGAGAACACCTAATGTATTTCTGGAAGCATAGATCTGAATGTTCAAGTAAGCTATTTTGCTATTTATGAATTATTACACCAATTTTCATTAGATGGAGAATGTATTTATTGCTCAAGCTATTTGTTAAATCAAAAGTGGATGAATAATGGATGCCTTGTTATTTATTACAAAGATTTTAAAATACTTTTCCCCTCTCCTATTCTGATCAACACAGGTCATGATCAAAATCAAAATGCTTCTTCTCGGAGTTCATTTAAAGTTTCATCTCCCTTAAGGAAAAGTTTTCCACAAATAATGCTGAAATAATTTTTCACCATCGATGTTCTTGTTTGTAGTCAGCTTGTCTCTTGAGCCAAGTTTCATCCAGAGTCTGGTATGGGTAAAAAAGGATAACTTGCTACCGTGGATTATGATGATGACATGTCTATGAATCTTGGTTTTATTTTCTCCTGTACTTCATCTTCAAATCTGATGTTTCATATCTTTCTTAGGCTGTCAGGTTGTCAACATTTTAATACAAAAGCAAAGCAATTGATTGCAGTAGAGGAAAGATGTCCCCACTAAAAAATTATTCTACAGTTTTAGGGATCCATATAGACCAGTGGTTCTCAACCTGTGGGTCAGGACCCCATTTGGGGCCGAACGACCATTTCGCGGGGGTCGCCAAACAACGCAGTCCACCATTTTTTCCCTGTTTTCCTTAGCTGTGCTACTCCCTTTTATTCTATTGGCTTTTGAAAGCCAATAGAATAGACTCTCTTGAATAGAGTCTAATTCTATTGGCTTTCAAAAGCCAATAGGAATTGTCCAGGCTGTCTCTGCCCTGCTGAGCCCACCAAAAGTCCCATTCTACAAACGGTGCTGCACCAGTTGAGTAGTCCTCAACTTACAACCGGTTGAGTAGTCCTCGACTTACAATTGATTGGGGGTTGTGGCATTAAAAAGGTTGAGAACCACTGATATATACAACTTCGGGGACATAAAGGAAGGGATTGTTCGATGTTCCTAATGCTAATACTAGAGACATTACTCAGACTGTGTGCAGGACTGAGGATGTTTATCTGTGGAAATCCATACTAATGAATTATGATTAGCAAATAACAGAATGACAGAGTTGGAAGGGACCTTGGAGGTCATCTAGTCCAAACCCCAGCTCAAGCAGGAGACCCTATAGCATTCCAGACAAATGGCAATCCAATCTCTTCTTTAAAATTCCAGTGTTGGAGCATTCACAACTTCTGGAGGCAAGTTGTTCCACTGATTAATTGTTCTCACTGTCAGGAAATTCCTCCTTAGTTCTAGGTTGCTTCTCTCTCCTTGATTAGTTTCCATCCATTGTTTCTTGTCCTGCCTTCAGGTGCTTTGTAGAATAGCTTGACTCCCTCTTCTTTGTGGCAACCCCTGAGATATTGGAACACTGCTATCATGTCATCCCTCGTCCTTCTCTTCATTATGCTATCATGTCACCCTTAGTCCTTCTTTTCATTATGTTATCAGGTCACCCTTAGTCCTTCTTTTTCATTATGCTATCATGTCACCTTTAGTCCTTCTTTTCATTAAACGTTTCATACCCAAATCCTGCAACCAGTCTCCATATATTTTAGCCTCCAGCCCCCCCCCCTTAATTGTTTTTGTTAATGTTGTCTGCACTCTTTCCATCTTTTTTATTTCACGGCAAGCAAAACTGGATGCAATATATGTGGTCTTATACTTGGAATTATAAACCAATGTTAACACTTTGCATGATCTTGATTCTATCCCTCTGTTAAATGAAACTTGTCTGACTGATACTGCCATTTCAACTCAGGATTCCCCAGCTGCTTAGAAGTCAGCGGGTAACCAGAGGCTGATAAACCAGCATCGAAGAGATTAGAAACAGATGTTATTTATATTTCAACTAGGATGGTATCCTTACAAAGGCAAATTGAATGCATGGGATAGAACAACAGGAGTATAATTAGCTGTTGAGTGAAATTTTGGCTAATCAAGCAATGATCAACAGTCCTCTTGCTTTGAATTCTGGCTTGTGGAGGGGATTAATGATGGTCATGCCAATGCAAGGTTCATCACAATAGTCTCCTAATTTCAAAATAAAAAATAAAAATCTGGAGATACTGGATGTCTATAAAAGGCAAATTCTATTTAGGAGAGCAATTACTCTTGGAAGACTGATGTGAGATATTTTGCTGCCTGAGTTTGATTGCTGCATGACTCTTCCAAGGCAGGGAATGTAATAAAATCAGCATAATTATTTGGTCCTTGAAACATAACATCTTACGGGATTGTTCTCTTCCTTCCTTGTCAGCGAAAATCACAAGTCTGAGAACAATCCCTTCAGTGTCCTCTCTTTCTATCTCAACAGTGTCACAAAAGGACTAGGACTGACCCTTCTCTAAATTCTTTAAAGCCTTTCTCTATCCCAAGAACCAGCTGCCACACTGGGGAGGTTCCTGTTTTATAAGCAGAAGATAATAAAATGTGTAAGACAGTTATCGTTTAGAGCAGGGGTTCTCAACCTTGGCAACTTTAAGACTTGTGGACTTCAACTCCCAGAATTCCTCAGCCAGAAAAGCTGGCTGAGGAATTCTGGGAGTTGAAGTCCATAAGTTTTAAAGTTGTCAAGGTTGAGAACCGCTGGTTTAGAGCCATGGTGGCACAGTGGTTAGAATTCAGTATTGATGGTTAATCTGCATTCCCACTGCCAGGAGTTTGATCCTGATGGGCTCCTTCCTTCCTTCCTTCCTTCCTTCCTTCCTTCCTTCCTTCCTTCCATCCATCCATCCATCCATCCATCCTTCCATTCTTCCGAGGTTGGTAAAATGAAGACCCAAATTGTTAGGGGCAACATTCAATATGCTGTCTCTGTGAACTGCTTAGAGTGGGCTGTAAAGCACTGTGAAGTGGTATATAAGTCTAAATGCTATTGCTATTATGTCCACCCTCCTCTTCCTCCGCCTTATCATCCTATCTTCCACTTTCATGTTTATCAAAATCATGCAATCCTTTTATTAGGAGAAAGGTGCTGCATGAAATAAGCAATATTCATCTGTGCATAAAATTGAGCAAGCCCACTAGGACAATCGACCAGTGGAACAGCTTACCCCCAGAAATCGTGGGTGACCCATCACTGGAGATCTTTAAGAAAAGGCTAGACAACCACCTGTCTGAGATGATGTAGGTTCTCCTGCTTAAGTGGGGGGGGGGCTGGACAAGAATACCTCCAAGGTCCCGTTCTATTCTATTCTATTCTATTCTATTCTATTCTATTCTATTCTATTCTATTCTATTCTATTCTATTCTATTCTATTCTTTCTATTCCAATTCTTCATTTCTCTATTCTATTCTATTCTATTCTATTCCAATTCTTCATTTCTCTATTCTATTCTATTCTATTCTATTCTATTCTATTCTATTCTATTCTATTCTATTCTATTCTATTCTATTCTATTCTATTCTATTCTATTCTATTCTTTCTATTCCAATTCTTCATTTCTCTATTCTATTCTGCTCTATTCTATTCTATTCTATTCTATTCCAATTCTTCATTTCTCTATTCTATTCTATTCTATTCTATTCTATTCTATTCTATTCTATTCTATTCTATTCCAATTCTCTTTCATTTCTCTATTTATTCTTCTATTCTATTCTATTCTATTCTATTCTATTCTATTCTATTCTATTCTATTCTATTCTATTCTATTCTATTCTATTCTATTCCTATATTCTATTCTATTCTATTCTATTCTATTCTATTCTATTCCTGTTTTCTATTCTATTCTATTCTATTCTATTCTATTCTATTCTATTCTATTCTATTCTATTCTATTCTATTCTATTCTATTCTATTCTATTCTATTCTATTCTATTCTCCAATATCTATTCTATTCTATTCTGTTCTGTTCTGTTCTATTCTATTCCAATTCTTCATTTCTCTATTCTATTCTATTCTGTTCTGTTCTGTTCTATTCTGTTGTATTCTATTCCAATTCTTCATTTCTCTATTCTATTCTATTCTGTTCTGTTCTGTTGTATTCTATTCCAATTCTTCATTTCTCTATTCTATTCTATTCTATTCTATTCTATTCCTATTTTCTTTTCTATTCTATTCTATTCTATTGCTATTTTCTATTCTATTCTATTCTATTCTATTCTATTCTATTCTATTCTATTCTGTTCTGTTCTGTTCTGTTCCGTTCCATTCCATTCCATTCCATTCCATTATCTGATAGAAATACTGCAGATACAAAAGCAGTGGGATTAAAATGCAGATGGACAAAAAGCTGGCTACCACAAAGTATTCTTCTATAGTCAATTATTAGATCAGTTTTTGTCAACCAGAGATCTGCAAACATTACTTCACTTCCAATTAGCTCTCATTGCTTAGATGTATTTGTTGGCCTCACCATAGGAAGGACTGCTGCTAGCATTTTACAATTACAGAGGTACCAAACTACAAGCATTATTTTACCCCTTTAAAACTCGTTGCAATAATAAAGATTAGAATAGAGATCTCCTCAGCCTTTTGTTTTTAGAATCCTAAGATTTTGGATAAAATATTAAGATTTAAAAGGTCCTGAAATTGCTACCAGGATTAGTCATGGAAGAAAATACACCAAATTCAAAAATATTGGTTTAACATCTGATATTGAATTGAAGTATGAGTGAACTATTAGTACCACTTTATAAAACCTTAGTAAGACCACACCGGGAAGACTATATACAGTTTTGGTCACTACGTTACAAAAACTAATGTTGAGACTTTGGAAAAAGTGCAGAGAAGAGCAACTTAGATGATTAAAGGCTTGGAGATTGAAACATATGAAGAACGATTGCAGGAATTGGGTATGGATAGTCTAGAGAAAAGAAGGACTAGGGGGGACATGATAGCATCTTCCAGTATTTGAGGGGCTGCCACAAAGAAAAGAGGGTCAACTTGTTTTGCAAAGCACCAGAAGGCAGGACAAAAAGTGATGGAAACTAATCAAAGAGAGAAGCAACCTGGAATTAAGGAGAAACTTCCTAACAGTGAGAACAATTCACCAGTGGAACAGCCTGCTTTTAGAAATTGTGCTTTATCAGTGGAAGTTTGTAAGACGAACCTGGACAGCCCCTTGTCTGAAATGGTATAGGGTGTCCGGCTTGAGCAGGGGGCTAGACTAGAAGACCTCCAAGGTCCCTTCCAGATTCTATTCTCATTAATAACGTGATGAGATCCCTTATGCTTGCAGATTCTATTCTCATTAATAATGTGATGAGATCCCTTATGCTTGCAGGTCTGAACTACAGTGTTGCTACCAGTATTTCTATCTTCCCAAAAGTGTTTCTTACCCCCGAAGACCAGGATTCAATATTTAACCTACTTAATTCCAGTTTAAGTCTTTAAGGTATGACAAAATATGGGGCACCATTGCCCATCAGAACCATGAAGTGGACCATACGTTACTTCCTCTTCAAGTCTCGGGGCAGCTGGAATAGTTTGGCAGGCTTTGGTAGACTGCAAGTTCTACAGAATGCAAGAAATATCAGCACCCAGATGAATTATTTCTCTTGTGTTTCTATGTGGCAGGTGGCCTGTTACTGTGTATAATGAAGCAAAATGTAGAAGGCAGGAACAGGTAAATGGGAAGACACCAGCAGAAGTAGGAATTTATCCCCCTCTGTCTGCCATGTAGCATGTAACCTCCTATTGACTTTGTCTATTATTGTTTATTTTATCACACATTGTATTATTGCCTAGTCAATTTGTTTTGTAGGCTCTTTTATGTTGCTGGCCTTGGCAGGAATAAAGAATTCATTCATTCAGGTAGGTTACTCGATTTAGTTGTAGAGGGAAAAAAAGGGGAGGGAGTATGTAATTTACAGGGATTTTATTGAAACAGATTTACACTGAAAACTCTGAGAACGTGTTATATCCTATACAGCATGAGTAAATGTGGGAATAGGACATAATGATTAAACTTGACTTTAGTGGGCTAAGTAACTAATTGATGGGGCCCAGTCCACTGCTGCAACATTTGCACCTGTATCATGCTTACCAAACATACTTACATAGCAAGAGCTATGGAGATAGTCTCCTTGCAGTGAAATGCTCAGCAAATAAATTTAATAAATAAAAAGAGTTGCAAAAGTTAAACCTAACTGAAGAGAGGAGAGGAGAGGAGAGGAGGGGAAAAGAGAGGAGAGGGGAGGAGAGTAGAGGAGAGAAGAGGAGGGGAAAGGAGAGGAGAGGAGAAAGGGAAAGAGAGAAGAGGAGAGGAACTTCTTAAAATCTTCTTAAGAAAGCATTATCTGTAGACTGATGGATCCTAAGTGTCCTTACTTGAAACACTAAGGCAGATAGAACTTCAGAAAGATTTGGCAAAGACCACACTTGGAATACTGCATCCAGTTTTGGTCACCACAATTTAAAAAAAGATATTGAGACTCTAGAAAGAGTACAGAGAAGGGCAACAAAGATGATCAGGGGACTGGAGGCTAAAGCATATAAGGAACAGTTGCTGGAATTGGGTATGTCTAGAATAACAAAGAGAAGGACGAGGGGGGACATGATAGCAGTCTTCCAATATCTCAGGGGTTGCCCACAAAGAAAGAGGCAGTCAAGCTATTCTCCAAAGCACCTGAAGGCAGGACAAAAAGCAACAGATGGAAACTAATCAAGGAAAAAAGCAACTTAGAACTAAGGAGAAATTTCCTGACAGTGAAAACAATTAATCAGTGGAACAACCTGCCTCCAGAAGTTGTAAATGCTCCAACACTGGATGTTTTTAAGAAGAGATTGGACAAACATTTGTCTGAAATGGTATAGGGTTACCTGCCAGAGTTGGAGGTTGGACTAGAAGACCTCCGAGATCCCGTCCAACTCTGTTATTCTCTTATTCTGCTGTTTCACACTTGCTACTGTACAATACATTCTTCAGATACAACAAATAGCAAATAATAAATGACAGTGTGTTGATCCTTTTTTCCTTTCTTTCTGCAAAAATTGAGTCCCAAAATAGCTTCACTTATTGCTTCAGTTCACAGCAGAAATCCAAAAGAGATCAGAAAGAAAACCCTTACAAAACAAAACAAGACCAAAAGAAAGGGAAAAAAAATGTTTCACATAATACATTCATCCATATTTGGTAATGTAAGGCTTCCCACTGTTAAGCAATATGCTTTTCGTGTACTGCAAGGGAAAATAGGACATAAAATGCCTACATATTTTCAGCTGCTAATTTAACAATATAAATAGAGTCATTCAAATTATACGTACAGATATAGAATCCGCTATAACTCGGTGCTCCTGTCTTTTATGTAGGGTATTAAAATTGATTATAGTACTAATCTGCTAAAATTAGGTTTTGGGTTTTTTTAAAAAAATCCTCAGCCATGATACCAATTCATTTTCAATCTGAGTATTCCCACAGAAGTTAGCTACCAATTTACGCAAACATAAATCTCACGGATACCAAAAGACTTTCTATCAAATGTTTGTGGGGCTACAATCTAAGCGGCTGAAATATTTCCCAGCCCTGTGGCCCAAACATCATATTTCTTTAAAGTAGATTTACACATAAATGCCAACTATTTTGTCTGTGTTAGTGCTTGATCCCTAGCTATCCCAACAGATACTGGATGGCTGTGTAGATTTTCTATTTCTGTCAGTCTGTCTAAGCTTTCATGCACATCCACAATAATAAATGAAATGAAACAGAGTATTATGAAATTTGGAAAAAATTTGTACAATGGGTTAGAAATAAGGAGGATCACTGAGATGATTATCGATTGACTAGTTGACATTATAAAGACGTCTTATTAGTACCTATATTAGGACACAACTGAATGATATGTAAATACAACGTTGATGACTGAAAGATGGTTTATCAAAAATTTTACAGATGTTATACGCACAGTTTGTTACACTCTGTCCTGTTATAGAATGCATTCTAAGTTTCTGTTTTTCTTTCTGTAACATAAGGTAATACTAATAGCACTGTTAAAGCCAGGGAAATTGAATCATGTCCATTTTTGTTTTTAAAATGTACATTTAATAAAATTTGTAAAAAAACCCAATAATAAATGATATAATCTAGGACTTTAAGGTCTCTTTGCTTTCACAGCAACAATTACATTCTTTTTCACGAGGACTGGTTAGACATCTAGTATCAAAAAATACCTAGCAGAGCCAGTTTGTTTAATAATTGAGGCACTAGATTAGAAAGCAAGAAATCAGGGGTTCAAGTCCTGCCTTAGCCGTGAAAGTCAGCCACCTTCGGCCAGTCCTTGTCTCTCAGCCCAATTTATTTCACAGGCTTGTTGTTGTGGGGAAATATAGAGGGAGAAAATCTGTGTTGGATGTGTTCACTGCCCTGAGTAATTTGTAAAAATAATAAAGACGGGATGTAGATAATCAAATAAATAACAGAATCCTATCAAAGTCCACAATCCGTGAAGGTTATTTTTACATTCTGAGGATCGGTATAGGTCAGTGGTTCTCAACCTATTTAATGCCGCAACCCCCAACTGGTCGTAAGTCGAGGACTACTCAACCGGTTGTAAGTCGAGGACTACTCAACTGGTGCAGCACCATTTGTAGAATGGGACTTTTGGCGGGCTCAGCAGGGCAGAGACAGCCTGGACAATTCCTATTGGCTTTTGAAAGCCAATAGAATTAGACTCTATTCAAGAGAGTCTATTCTATTGGCTTTCAAAAGCCAATAGAATAAAAGGGAGTAGCACAGCTAAGGAAAAGGGGGAAAAATGGCGGACTGCATTGTTTGGCAACGCCCGTGAAATGGTCGTTCGACCCCAAATGGGGTCCCAACTCACAGGTGGAGAACCACTGGTATAGGTAGACATCCCAGGCATTGCACATTACATAATAGAACTTAAAACTAACTCTAATGTTCACAGTGCTTAAAAAAATAAAACAGTCCTTACCCTTGGGATATCACCATCAAGCTGGACCTATTGGAAGTTTTGAACAAGTTCTATCAAGACCAGCTGTAAAGTACGAGCTATATGCACACTGCACGTACAAATTTAACACTAGTAATGTGCTCTTTGGCCCCAGAAATGCAATAACCTCTCTCTCTCTCTCTCTCTCTCTCTCTCTCTCTCTTTTGCCAGATTCAACCTTCTCCACAGTAAGGCTGAGTCCTTCTAACTAAACCTGAATGCACACCTAGAACTAAATGAGTGTATGCTTTTATTTCAATCAGGATAATAATGGGGATCTTAAGAAATTCATTTCAGAAAGAGGGAAGTAGGAAAATTAGTCAGGATGCTGTGAAAATTAGTCAGGACGCTGTAAAAAAAGGGGGCAGCCTTTGAGAACTACTATTTTTGTACAAGTGGATGGACAAAGCATCAGATGGAGATTTCTTGATTGGTCTTTCAAACTGTAACTCCTTCGCAGGATGACAAAAAGAAAAAGTGGTAGAAACACCTCTGTGTGGACTTGCATTTACGTATTAGTCCTATAGTGGAAAACCTCTTTTCTTTTTGGTTTCTAATTTAATTCTTTTTTTTTCTCCTGATCACTATATCTTCAACAAACCACAAAAACCAATAATCCCTTTGTTACTCCTTCCTTCCTTCCTTCCTTCCTTCCTTCCTTCCTTCCTTCCTTCCTTCCTTCCTTCCTTCCTTCTTTCCTCCTTCTCTCGCCTATATTTTCCTTCCTTCCTTCCTTCCTTCCTTCCTTCCTTCCTTCCTTCCTTCCTTCCTTCCTTCCTTCTTCCCTCCCTCCCTCTCTCTCCTATATTTTCCTTCCTTCCTCCCTCCCTTCTTCTCTCTCCTATCTTTTCTTTCTTTCCTTCCTTCCTCCCTCCCTCCCTTCCCTTTTCTGCAGAATCTCCTGCTTCCATCAAAGTAATGAAAATAGTGTCACACTGACTACCACAATATGCTACCACTCATAACAAGAGTGACAGAGTTTCATAAGGATAAAGTAATAGTGCTCTAACTTGATGCCCTCTTTCCCCACAACACATTTTTTTTTGTTTGTTTGCTTCCTTACCTGCTTGCTTCCTTTTCCAGGCAAACTGAAATTTTAGAGCCCAAATTAATATTGATTTGCAGAAAACTATATCCATTGCTAAATTTTTTTTAAAGCAAATTTAATTGCGGTGTCATGATAAATAATTGCCTCTTAATTAAATGGACTATATAATTGGTGTGATTAATGTCAAAATGTGTTGGCTTTCCTTTTTTTTTTTTTTTTCATTTTAATAACACACTTCTGATCTAACCTTGAAAATCCCAGTGCAAAAAACACTACGGATATTGAATTGAACTGAATTCTTTAACGGTGTTAATCTTCCAAGCAGAAACATAAATACACATGATATTAGATAGATAGATAGATAGATAGATAGATAGATAGATAGATAGATAGATAGATAGACAATGGATGGATAGATGTAAGATAGATAGATATAGATAGATAGATAGATAGATAGATAGATAGATAGACTGATAAATATACAGATAAATGATAGATTAGATAGATAGATATAGATAGATAGATAGATAGATAGATAGATAGATAGATAGATGATGGTAGATATATGGATGGATAGATGATAGATAGATAGATGATAGATAGATAGAAGATAGATAGATATACTGATAAATATACAGACAGACCCATCATCACTGAATTATTAGCTGTATATGGCATACCTATTCTATTAAATGCAATCAAAATCTATACAGGTTGATTACAGGATGGCTTCCTTCATCCTAACCTAGCCATTAGTGGCTTCCCTATTGACTTTGCTTGTCAGATGATCACAAAAGGGGATCACCTGACCCCGGGACACTGCAACCGTCATAAATATGAGTCAGTTGCCAAGCGTCTACATTTTGATCACATGGTTCTTGGGATGCTACAAAGGTTGTAACCCTGAAAAACGGTCACAAGTCGCATTTTTCAGTGCTGTTGTAACTTTGAAGCAAAGTCAAGGATCACCTGTATGTGCAGGATGTTGCATTCACAGTAGGCTATTTTTATTGCTATTTATTCTGAATGGTTCTGTTAGGAATGTGAATTTCTCTTTTTGCATATGCACATGTTTATATGGTGTACCCAGAAGTATGCTCACTTGTGTAGAGGTATTGAAATAGAGAGGAGAGACAGAGAGAGAGAGAGAGAGAGAGAGAGAGAATAAAACATTGAATTGTGGACTGAGAAGGTCGCTGCCTGCTCTCTCCAATCAATAATATTTATTCAGTTAATGACCAGCAGTAAAGCTTCTCCTTACACAAATCTAATGGAAGCATCCATAAGATGTCTGACTTACTGTCACTTAAGCAGATGCCTTCTTGTAACATAAATCTATAATTCTGCATCCCGCCCTTTTTCTTATTGACCCAATGCAGAAGTGGTCTTGTCCTTCTCTTTTGATGTCACTCTTTTCAGTATTTCAAGAGTATATATATTTTTTTCCTCAGGTTTTTTTTTCCTTTCTCAAAGCTAAACACGCTGAGATTCTTCAATCTCTCTTTGCTGGACTTGATCAACAGACTGTCCTAGCTACTTTCCTGTAAACCGCTTTTAAGCTAGGATCACAGTCAGGATTGGAACCAGGTTCCCACTGTTTTGTGTGATGCCCCACTGGGCAGTGGAAAAGTATTTGTCTTATTTTCTCCAGTTGAGCCACACCAAGTTCCTTTACTAGTCAGCCTAAATTTCCTCCGTGGTTTATTTTTTGCATCTGTTGCAGTTTATTTGAATTATTCTTTTTTTTAATTAATGCTTTTATAAAGGAAGATAGAAAAGAATGCAAACCAATGTAAAATAGAAAGCATTCAAAGCAGAAAGCTGAAAATGCAGGGAAAGGAAAGGAAAGGGAGATAAAAGGAGAAAGGGAAAGGAAGATGAAAGGAGAAAGGAAGGGAAGGAAAGGAAAGGAAAGACAGAAAAGAGAAAAAAGGGATGACTTACAATATGCTTTACAGCAGTTGTAAGCATAGTTATAGATTTATCTCTTATTCTATGGTTAAAACATAACTCACATATATATATATATATATATATATATATATATATATATATATATGTGTGTGTGTGTGTGTGTGTGTGTGTGTGTGTGTGTGTGTGTTTGTGTGTGTGTGTCTGTCTGTCTCTGCTGTGTGTGTGTCACTGTGTGTATATGTGTGTGTATATATATGTATATATATATGTGTGTGTGTATGTGTGTCTGTGTCTGCTGTGTGTGTGTATGTGTGTGTGTCACTGTGTGTGTGTGTGTGTGTGTGTATATATGTGTGTGTGTGTGTATGTGTGTGTGTGTGTGTGTGTGTGTTTTCTGAGGTTTTCGTGGGTGTTTGTATGTAGGTCTTTGGTTGTTCGGGTTTTCTCCCGCGTAAAATTGGAAGTGTCTTGGTGACGTTTCGACGAAGTCCCATTCGTCATCTTCAGGCTGGTGCTTTCAGCTTCGTGCTTCGACCACACATTGCTCCTCGAAGCACAAAGCTGAAAGCACCAGCCTGAAGATGATGAATGGAACTTCGTCGAAACGTCACCAAGACACTTCCAATTCTATGTGGGAGAAAATCCGAATAACCAAAGACCTACATACAAACACCCGTGAAAACCTCAGAAAATATATACACACACACACACACACACATACACACACACATACACATATACACGTATATAGGTATGTCAAGGTATGTCAACATGTCAAGGTGTAATCAATTAGACATCTGTCTGAAAAACTTCCTGCATATACTCCCTTGACTCAGCTGGCAAAGAGGGAGAAGAGCCTGTGGCTTGGTGGTTAAATCACTGCCTAGTATGTAAACTGCCCAGGTTCGAATCCCATAAAGGGTGTGGCTAACTGACGAGAGCAGAATGAGCTCGAAACGGCCATCTTAGTCTCCCAATTTAATTCTTTAATTCTTTGTCAGAAAAAGAAATTTGGATTTGTAATGTTTCGCAGTTGCGACTTGAGTCTGCTTAACGCCCCTAGTTGGGGGCTGCAAGGCAAAAGAGATTGTAAAGAAGTAAAAAAACTGCAGTATAGCAGTTAAAAAAATGTCAAGGTGTAATCAATTAGACATCTGTCTGAAAAACTTCCTGTATATAGGTATATAGGTATGTATATAGGTGTGTGTATATGTATGTATATGTATGTATAGGTGTGTATATAAGTGTGTGTGTATATAGGTGTGTGCATGTGTGTGTATATATATGTATATGTATTTCTATTTCTGTATAGGTATATATATTCCCAAGCATCTGAATTTTGATCACATGACCATGGGGATGCTGCAATGGTCGTAAGAGTTAAAAATGGTCATAAGTCACTTATTCAGTGCTGTTGTAATTTTGAACAGTCACTAAATGAATGGCTTTAAGTCAAGGACCATCTGTAAGACTTTAGAGAAGATACACAGAGATCAAGCTGGTTACTCTTACAGGGAAAACGATGGAAAGTATTGTAATTTCTCTCCTTCCACCCAAAATAAAAACAGGAAATGGAAGGCATTCCTTCCCCCCCCCCCTCCTTTCTTCCAAAATGACACGGAAAAGCTATATGCTAATTCTCTACAATGCAATTTTTAATGAACAAAAATAGATCTTTCATCACGCATCCAGAGAAGTGAGAAACGGAGGCCTCAGTTCACGTTTGGAAAACAAGATGTTTCATTTATCTCCTCCTGTGAATCTTTTTTTTTTCCCCATTTAAAATAGAAGCACTTAAAAAGCTAATTTGACATTTCATCATCTCGGTGACACTAATAAGGCCTTCACTACAAGACAGTTGTTTGGGTACACATAGGATGCTGATGTAAAATAATAGGCAAAAACATATGGAATAGTTAGCTAATGTGTGTGTGTGTGTGTGTGTTTCTTCATCACATAATCAGGACATTTCTTCACCATTTTTTTTTCAAAATGAATTTCATTAAATGAAAAGGGTTCAGCTTTCAAACTAGAATCGAATCAAATCTAACAGCATTGGTGAGAGGATGCAGACAACTGAGAAATGTCTCAAGATTTATTTTGGATAGATTCTGCCCAATACCTTTTTTAAAATATATATACAGTATATATATATACATTCATGAGAGAGAGAGAGAGAGAGAGAGAGAGAGAGAGAGAGAGAGAGAGAGAGAGAGAGAGGGAGGGAGAGAGAGAGAGATTTTAATATTATATTAGAGGATGTAGACAGCTGAGAAACTCTCAAGATTTCCTCTCAGGATATATTTTGGATAGATTCTGCCATACACACATATATAAATGTATTTGGCAGAATCAATTTAAAATATCTCCTGAGAGGAAATCTTGAGAAGTTTCTCAGCTGTCTACATCTTCTCATCAATGCTCTTAGATTTGGAGATAGATAGATAGATAGATAGATAGATAGATAGATAGATAGATAGGTAGGTAGGTAGGTAAGTAGATAGATAGATAGAAGGTAATGATAGATGATAGAGAGAAAGAGATAGGTGATAAATGATGATAGATAATGTTAAATTATAGATAGATGATACGTAAATGATAGATAGATAATGATAGATAGATAATGGTAGATGGATAGATAGATAGATAGATAGATAGATAGATAGATGAGAGAGAGAAAGAGAGAGAGATTTATGTTGCAATTTTTTTCATCCTTCTTCCTAGATTTATCCTAACTAAATTAGTTTCTTTGAATTTCTGAAGGGTTTCATTAGCAGATCTCTCTCTCTCTCTCTCTCTCTCTCTCCTTTCATTAGCATCCTGGGTTCAATGGAAAGTTCATTTTTTAAGTCATCTGTTTTTCACTGTATAATATTAAGGTAACAGAAGATAAAAATCACATTGATTATTAATAAATTAACAAATCGAGGCAGAAAAAAAAAGGAACTTCAGATTTTAAGCTCTAAACCTGACACCTCATTAGAATTTTTAACAGACTTTGAAAAGCTGAAAGCATACGTATGGCTAACAAAATGAAATACCTTTGTTTACCTTATGCATTAGAGAAACCTGAATGTATGTATACACACACACACACACACATACACACATACATACATACACATATACATATACATTGCTATCACTTTCCATTGTCCCATCTTTTGTGTGGCAAACCACTGTTTTTTGTACCTCTTTGTTGATGTACAAAATCTAAAAGCAAATTATGGAAGATTTTCTACTCATTACATCATTAGCAGGATCAGTTGAACTGCTCAAGAAAGAGATTATTTTGCTAAGTTCTAAGTTGGCAAGGCTTAGAGACATAAAAATTGCTGCTCCTGGATTTTTTTCAAAACCTCATTGTACCTTCAACAACATAATGTAGGTAGGAGTGTGTGCATTTTTTCCCCATCCTTCCTCCTCTTTCAATTTATCAGAATCAGTTGCCAGGGCTTCAGATTTCCTATTAAGGAAATAAAAATGATTAACTTTAAAGATCAGCAGCAACAACAACAACAACAACAACAACAATAAAAATACACATTGGATTGCTTGGTGATATATTGGGCTTTGCAGAAGTTTGATTTACACTCTGCCTTCTTGGCAGGGAAAGAAATTCACAGATTTTGTGTCGACAACCCACATCAAATGTTACATCAGTTGCAAAATAGAGAAGCCTGTCTACCCTGTCCCCATAGGTAGTTATCGACTCACAATCGCAGTTGAGGTTTGAATTTCCATTGCTAAGGGAAATGACATAAAATCAGTGATTCCCACCTTATATCTTTTTTTGTTGTTGTTAAGTTAATGGGGTGGTTACGTCAACCCCATTGACTTTGCTTGCAGGAAATTATTTGGGAAGGTCACAAATGTTGATTGTATGACCCAGGTTCGTTCGTTCCTTCCTTCCTTCCTTCCTTCCTTCCTTCCTTCCTTCCTTCCTTCCTTTCTTCCTTCCTTCCTCCCTCCCTCCCTCCCTTCCTTCCTTCCCATAGAAGGCTGTCTATCTCAAATAAAAAGGACTCAAGGATGTATCTTACAGTCCAGTAAGTTTATTAAAAAGAGTATAATCAACTTAATCTGTAGATCTCTATGAAATTCACAGTAGCGCAAGACACATTGACTTCTAAGCCATCAAGGAAGTGTGTTCTTTAGAAGATGTTCAAGTCCCACAAATCAAACTACCAATCAACAAGAGAACCAATCAGCTGCTCGGAATTTAAATATAAGCTCCAAATGAACAACCAATCACACAACCAACTGACCACAATGGCACACAAGACATTTATAAGCTAGGGAACATAGGGCAAGACAATCCACCTGATGATGTTACCTACTCTGGTAATGAAACGTTCAGGAAGTAAATTGAAAGATGCTTAGAGAGCAAACCATGGCCAAAATTTAACTCTGGGTTGTTGTTTTTTTAACCGTGTCAACTTTAAGATGTTTGAACTTCAATTTCCGGAATTTCTCAGCCATTGGGCTGGCTGGGAAATACTGAGAGTTGAAGCCCACACCTCTTAAAGTTTAAAAAAGTTGAGAAACATTGGACTAACGTGAGATTGCTTCATCCGTTATTTCTTTGTATAGCTTCTTCGCTGGCTACTCTTCAATTCAAGGTGACATAAATCTGTCTTTCCGTAGACTGAGAATCAGAGGAAGGCAATTTCACAGTGCAGAAAACAAGATATTATTAGTTCACGTTTGGGCTGCACTTACAGCAAGCTAGAAAGAGAAAATTGGACTAGATGATGGTTTGATCTAATCCTGTAGGGATCTTCTATAAATAATTGTTTTCAAGGTTGTTTCGTATGCAGCAATTTGCTAGATCTAAATGGAAAATGTCCACTGTGAAATTTAGGAATTATCAGTCAGAACTTGCACTATTTCTTTTTTTTTATTATTATTTTTGTGAGATTTGCCTGGCAACAAAGAGAACTTCTGGAGTCTTGGGATAGACGTTATTTAGAATAAGAAGCTTCCGCCGATTTAGTTTCTATTAAGTTTCACTGCTAGGCTGAGATGAATCTCATCTCATCTCATTCTTATTTCAAAGCCAGTAGTATTTCCATCTCAAATATTTCACACTGGAAGGTGAGCAGTGACAGTTAAGATATATTTGGGAATCTGATGCTACATGGCCAGAAATTAGCTATTTCTATTAGTTGCTGAACTTGACTTTCTACTGTGATTCTCCTGAGGCAAAACTAAGAGCTTATCCTTATTACTAAGAAGTGAAAAAACCCACGTAGTTGTTTTGTTCTGGGAGAGATTTTAGTACTGAGTTTCAGTCAGATGAAAAGATGTGTATTAACCGGATGCAGTTCTTTTAATTTGGAAAACAGTGCCTCTCCCCTCTTCCCTCCTCTTTCTCTCCTTCTACTCCTCCTCCTCCTTCTCCCCTCCTCCTCCCACTCTTCTCCTCCTCCTCCTTCTCCTTCTCCCCTCCTCCTCCTCCTTCTTCTTCTCCCACTTCTCCTCCTCCGCCTCCTTCTTCTCCTTCTCCTCCCTTCCCCTTTCCCCTCCTCCTTCTCTCCTTTTTCTTTTCCTTCTCCTTCTCCCCTCCCCCTCTTTCTCCTCCTCCTCCTTCTCCTCCTTTCCTCTCTTCCCCTTTCCTCTCCTTCTTCTACTCCTCCTCCTTTTCCTTCTTCCCTCCTACTCTTTCTCTTCCTCCTCCTTCTCCCACTCCTCCTCCTCTGCCTCCTCCTCCTTCTCCTTCTCCCCACCCTTCCCCCTCCTCCTCCTTCTCCTCCTCCTCCTCCTTCCCTCCTCTTTCCTGTCCTCCTTCTTCTTCTCTCCTCCTCCTCCTCCTCCTCCAGTTTTCCACCCTGGCTACGTAGGACTCCCACCTCTCTGGGTGTGAGACGTCGAGCTCTGAAAGCCTTCCAATCTTTGCCATGTTGGATCAGGAAGGGTCTATCAGCCAGCCTACCCCCAAATGCATGCTGGATTGGTGGGTAGCTGCCGAGTCAACGCCGTTCCTGCCGCTTCCGGACTCACTCGGGTAAGCTTACACTTTCTTGTTCGATGTAAGGCATCCCACCTTCGTCGCCAGTGTTGAGTCCGTCCCACAATGGCAAGACACGAGAAGCAGTTGTAGTTCTCAGGAAACCTTTATTCTTCGGTTCAGCTTACATTGGAATATGGCGGCGAATGCCCGAAACTCTCGGCCTCCTTTTATAGGCCTTTCCCGGGTCAATCTGCTACATTTGGCGCCCCAGCACCCGCGCATGTGCACAAGTACTGGCGACAGCCTGTCTGGTCCCGGGCAGCTTGCACCTGCCGGAACCGCCTGCAATGCCCCGAGCCTTCTTGCAAGGCTCAGGACATAACACCTTCGCTTCCCTTTCCTTTCCTCCTCCTCCTCCTCCTCCTCCTCCTCCTCCTCCTCCTCCTCCTCCTCCTCCTCCCTTCTCCCCTCCCTTCCCCCTCCTCCTTCTGTCCTTCTTTCCTTTTTCTTCTCCTTCTCCCCTTCCTCCCCTCCTCCTACTCTTCCTCCCCTCACAGGACAGATGTTAATTCACGTTTAGAGAAATAATCTGGATATTCTGAATTGAGATTTTCCACTTAGCTCCCGATGCCAGCAAAGCCAGGCAGGAGAATGACACTATTTAACTAGTTCTCTTATATTTGGCAGCTTTAGACAAAGTGGGAAGCCCACTGGCCTTCAGCCGACACAAATCGCTTGGTCTTTTGCAGAACATTTTGCCTTTCTGCCTTTCTTTACTGGTGAGGAAACAGCAGAGGTGAGTGAAAAGGGAAAGGGAAATGGATGACTGTCAAGCCAAGTACAAAATAAAAGAAGCTTTCTCTTTACCTCTGGGGGGAAGACTGACAAGCAGCTTGAGGATCTGTCAGAGTTTACTGCCTCCAGCAACTGAGATTTGGCTGAAGAGAAGAAAATGTGCTGGGTACAATTTTTCTGCCCCCCTCCCAAATTTAAATGGGGAGAAGCCATTTAAATGCCTTTCTGAAAGAAAATTGCTCAGATGTTACCCATAAAGATGCATCTGTCAGGCATGGCTCCCAGGTACTTGAGAACAAGAGAGAGAATGTATAGAACAGAATTCTATTGGTAAATCCTGGGACATCGCTGATCCACTGGGTCAGGAGTAGGCAACCTTGGCTCTTTTATGACTCGTGGACTTCAACTCCCAGAATTCCTCAGCCAGCCGGCCTGATCCCACCCCCTTCTGCCAGAGACCCTCAGATCTATCCCACTCCTGCCCAGGCCCCCACAGGCACCCTTGACGTGAATGATGTAGAGCTGGCCACGCTCACCCAATAGGACACACCCACTCCATCCACGCCCACCCAATAGGACACACCCACCCTGGTCACACCCACCTGGCCCCCTGAGGGCAACCACTATGCTGATGCGGCCCTCAATGAAATTGAGTTTGACACCCCTGATATAAGGAAAGGAGAGGAGAAACACATTTATTCTTGCAAAATTCTATTAATGCAACCTTACAATATCTATAGCGTTACTACTCTGAATGTGCATCTCATCAGGACTACCTCACAGGCTAACATACACAAGACTTTTCATGCCTCCTCCGATAAAATAATATATGAATAGAAAGGAATACACTCATGCTGAATAATAACACAGAACAAACGTACCCTAAAATCGGAAGAGTGTGATGCTTTTCAACATGCAGTGGTGTTTCTTCATCACAAAGATGATTGTGATGGCTTTTCACGATTTGCATGCACAATTGCAGCAGAAAAAGCAGGACAGGTTTCCAATTGTTCATCTGCAGCAAATACGTTGGCATGAAAAGCACAGGGCACACACAAAAAATGTGTACCTATTAACAGCTAGACATTCATAAACACACACACGCACACACACTCCTATGTGCACGGGTGTGTACAACTAATTAAAAACATTGTGAGGGGGCTTTGTACTTTACATCATTGCCAGTTTGTGTTGGAAAGAAGCTATCCTGACAGTGACTTCATTGTAAAGAATTTGGCTTCGTTCATTCCCTGTCCCCAGCTGTGCTGAAACTTATATGAGGCCATTGTTTTTATTTTCAGCAGTAAGATGAAAGATGTAAAAAATTCCTTATCTTGCAGATGTACCATGAAGGATTCATGAAATTGCATTTGAGCCATTCTTTCTCTTGGACCCATCCAAACGATGCAATTGATTTACGGCTCATTTTTGCTCAAAAAAACAAACAAAAAAACTTCACAACACACCACGTTGCATTCCTTTCTAATTTTTTTCCCCCTTATAAGGACAATTGTAAGATGAGTGGCTGAAAATGAGGGGCAGGAGAGCAAATCTTCCTAAACTGTATCAAAGACACACTATTAAACTCAGATAGCAACCTTCAACATTTATATCGTTAAAAGAATTTTAAACCCAGAACTGGCACAGTTTTTTCTTCTTCTTGAAATATCTGTGGCTAAAGTTATAAGTGGATTCCAAGTCCAGCTGTGTTTCCTAGGAATTAAATTTATTGATTTTAGTGTCACTTCTTGCTGAGGTGCCAACAACTAAAGGTAGCCTACAGATTCTTATGGTCTCATAAATCGCTTTAAAACAAAAGAGTTGTCCATTTTATTATTTAACTTTCATTGCTAGGTAAATGTCAGATACAACGATGGAGAATAACTTAAGATAAACAGTCTCTTGATAAATATTTCCCATGATGGAATTTGCTAGGTGATGAGTGAAGTTGGATCCTAGCCTTTAGTCCTTGTTAATTTCTTTAATCTTTGTAAAGGAAAATTCTTTGGTGAATTCTACTACTAACAATGAATATAATGACTATGGATACAACAAACGTATCAATGGATGAGAATACTGTAGGGAAAACAAATTTAAATAAGAATGTAAACAGGATTTATGATGAGGCATAAATCGAGATGATCAATGAAAAGTAAAGCTTTATACTGATGTGGTTATTATTTGCAGAAACATGAGAGAAATGTTTATATTTAATTATTTATTTAAATAAGAACTATTCATTTAAGGTTGGCTAAAGAGAATATTATTGGAAGAAGAGGAAATCTAGTAAAGTTATTATATGGACTATAGAATTATAGAAATTAATTGTTATTGATTGCATTTAAACATTAACCCAGACAACACGATGTTTACCAAAAATTAAGGTGTATGTTAAAAATCAATAAAACATATTTTTTTTAAAAAAAACATAGCAATGGATGACAGAGGAGAGAGAATTAATATAAGTACTGTATACCTAGGAATTTATAAATAAGAGCTCTCTCTCCAAAAAAAAAAAAAAAACAGTAAAATCATCATCATAATACTAATGATGACAACAACATGCAATATCGAATCCCAAAAAATTAATAATAAAATAATAAAATGAAATAAAATAAAATGCAATAAAATAATGTGAAAAATACCATCCACTAGTACAGTGGTTCTCAACCTGTGGGTCGGGACCCCATTTGGGGTCGAACGACCATTTCACGGGGGTCGCCAAACAAGGCTGTCCACCATTTTTTCCCCTTTTCTTTGGCCACGCCCCTGGCACCCGGTGATGTATAAGTGGTTGGGGGTCACCGCAACATGGGGAACTGTATTATGGGGTCACGGCATTAGAAAGGTTGAGAACCACTGCCCTAGTATATTAAGGAAGGAAAATAAAATATCCTATAATCGCCAAAATGTATTTGATTGGAATACAGACCAGAGAAGGATATTGAATAAAGAGCTCTGATCTTTTTCTATAAGATTTGAACGTATAGCAACTGAACAACAATATCAGACTCTCTCTTAGAATAAACTTTTGATCACATGATGAAATATGTCTTGGTTTAACAATTGTGCAGAAACGGTCAAACCCTTGTCATGTACGTTTTTGGAGGCTGCACTAATTATATAGTAGACTTGAAAGAGAGTTAGTTCTGTGTAGTTAGTGCTTAAGGCAATTGATTAGAGACCATGAGTTCTAATCCCTTACACACACAGCCAGCTGGCAAGGCATTCTCTCTCAGCCCTAGGAAACAGGCAAGAAGTTGAAGTCCACAAGTCTCAAAATGGGCCAAGTTTGAAGACCCCTGAAATAGAGTATTCTGTTGTGCTGTGTTGTGCTGTAATATTAAGGTGACCAACTTTTTTACAATGAAAAGGAGGACACAAATAAATTGAAGAAAAAAATATTGTAAATAAAAGAAACATTTTATTAATTGCAACAATAATACAGACAACTTGCATGTGCAAAGTTTGCCAACCGGGTGTTTTGGCGCGCTCAGCAGCAATTCCTATTGGCTTTCAAAAGCCAATAGTGGGAGTAGCACGGCTCATGCAAAAGTTGCAAACAAAACCCATCCAAAAAAGATGCCAGAATGCCATTCTGAGCGTTCTATGAGGGGAAAAAAAAGCCCTGCAGATTAGTCTTCAAATATCGAAAAGGAGGACATGAAGGAGGACACTTTTTGAGGGAGGACAGAACTTACAAAAGGAGGACTGTCCTCCCTAAAGGAGGACAGTTGGTCACCTTAGTAATATATGTCCATTTGCTAGCTTTGCTGGAATGGATGACTGCAGCATTTTGGCTCTTGAAACTTCTGTGAAACAGGAGCTCACAGTTTGCAATAAAGTTGATGAAATGGTTCCCAATGAGGCACTTTGACCTCAGATTGATCTGCAATATAAGGATAATTGCCACAACCTTATTTTACAAGATTACAGCAAGAATTAGAGTGATAGTAGTATTTTGCAGGTTCAAAGGCCTTTATTCTGTAAGCATCATTACTGGATGTGTATAATGCAAGTACGAGTTTGGATTGGTTTTGATATAATTTTATATAATTTCCTTAAGTACTTTCTTAAAAATTTCAGACAATTTGGTAACTCTCATATGCACATGAGAAAAAAATTGCTTGAAGAAGATGTATAAAAGATTTTAATTAGCTATGTTCATAGTTTGCTGACACTAAAACTGTCTGGTGTTAACATTTCCAAGAATTTAATTAACAAGTACAACAAGATTTGCTTAATGCTATACTGTGGAAGTACATGAGTCTGGTAGCTATTTTAATATTGAAATATTAGAATGTCTATATATAGATTAAAAAGTGCAAATTTCCCCCAGTCTTATGATATTATTACAGTTTCATTAACATTCAAAAAGTTGATTTGATAGAAAGGTATAAATTGCCTTACCCTGTTGCTGTCATTCCCCCCCTCTTTTTTTTTTTCTCTTACTCTTCTGAAATTATAAATATAGGAACAATCAAAGAACTTGTGATGGGAAAATTGTAGTGAATTCCAAATATCTGTACTCTTATTTGTACTAAATCTAGGGGGGGGGGAATGACAAAAAGTGATGATGTCTATGGATATTCTCAATCATCCAGGTCAGAGGTAGGCCACCTTGGCTCTTTTATGACTCGTGGACTTCAATTCCCAGAATTCCTGAGCCAGCCATGCTGAGGGGAAGGGAGAGGTTTCCAAGTTGAACCATGCTGGCTCAGGAATTCTGGGAGTTGAAGTCCACCAGTCATAAAAGAGCCAAGGTTGCCCACCCTTGCTCTAAACTAATAAAGTCTACATTAATTAACATTAATTTTGCTTTCATATGTTCTCTAAGTGAGGGGTCTTCAAACTTGGCCCTTTTATAACTTGTGGACTTCAATTCCCAGAATTCCTGAGCCAGCCATGCTGAGGGGAAAGGGAGAAGTTTCCAAGCTGAGCCATGCTGGCTCAGGAATTCTGGGAGTTGAAGTCCATGAGTCATAAAAGAGCCAAGGTTGCCTACCCCGATCCAGGTCATGGTTGTCTGAAAGGCAACTGGACTTTCTTGTTTTTTTTCCCTTTGAAAACGTTTCATTTCTCATCCAAGAAGCTTCTTCAGTTCAACCACCAGAGCAGAAGACAAGGACCACTAAAAAGCTTCTAGGCCCCAAAATGTCCCACTCACCTTACCTTTAATGAATGAGGAAATAATTAACAACAAAGTCATCCAGAATTTTAACAAACCCCATGGGAGAAGGTAACAACTCATGACATGAGTAACTACCTCAGGACATATCCCTGAAATCTGAATACACACCTAGGACTGGAAACTCCATGCAGTGACTACATAGCAAGAGAGAGAGATAAACTTTTGTGTCCCTTTGCGGTCATCCAATTGTTCTCTGGATCTTTTGTAGCTCAGATGCGGACCGGCATTCCTTCTAGCCATTGTTTGTCAACTGCAGGATGAAGGTCTCTTCCACATGTTTCCAACCAATACAGTCTTGAACTTTATTTTGCCAATGGGGCCTGCAATACTTGCTGATGTCATTGCTCCATCTTGTTTTAGAACCCTTTTGTGGATGCTTTTGATCAAGTGGGATCCATTTTATGAGTCCACCTGCCATCCGTCCTTCTTGTTATAGGACCTGCAAGTTTCCATTTCAATTATTATTCTATGATGATATCATAGATTTTTATTTGTTCTCGAATCCACGTGCAGATCTTTCTCCCTTGTCTTATGATGCCGAGCATCGAAAATACAATAAAACACCAGTTCTCCTTCTCCTCCTTCTTCTTCTCCTTCTTCTCTTATTCCTTCTCCTCTTCCTCTTCCTCATCCCTCCCTCTCCTTCTTTTTCTACTTTCCACTTCCACTTTAGGTGTTGAGAGACATACAAAGGTGGGGGGGAACAAAAATCCCCAAAGAAGAGAGAGAAATCAAAAGTATTTGAATTTATACATGAAATTCTTAGGAAGCAAACTCAACCTAACGAATTGTTTACTTTTCCCCTGGACCTGCCTTGATTTCCGGGAGATACTGGTAATTCTTTGGAGTTAATCAAACTTGTTTTCCCAGTTGCAATGTATGGCTGTGAAAGTTGGACCATAAGAAAGGCTGAGCGCCAAAGAATTCAGGCCTTTGAACTATGGTGCTGGAGAAGACTCCTGCGAGTCCCTTGGACTGCAAGGCGATCAAACCAGTCAGTCCTAGAGGAGATCAACCCTGACTGCTCTTTAGAAGGCCAGATCCTGAAGTTGAAACTCAAGAACTTTGGCCATCTAATGAGAAGGAAGGACTCCCTGGAGAAGGGCCTAATGCTGGGAAAGATTGAGGGCAATAGAAGAACGGGACGACAGAGAATGAGATGGCTGGATGGAGTCACTGAAGCAGTAGGTGTGAACTTAAATGGACTACAGAAGATGGCAGAGGACAGGAAGACCTGAAGGAACGTTGTCCATGGGGTCGCGATGGGTCGGACACGACTTCGCAATTAACAATAACAACAAAATCAAACTTGTCTCTTATCTTCTAAGAGTCAGGCAGCAAACCAATGCAAGCTGAACAACCTGCTTATTTTTACCGAGAAAATGTGGTCCACTCATTCCCCACAGGCTACATCTTGGGCAAGTGATGAAGTCTCATGCTCAGAGATGATGGCACTTGTTGTCCTATTTTCCCTTTGTCTGTGTCCTTTTTTTTTCTTTCCAGGAGGCATTTTTCTCTTGTTCTACTTTTCACTAGCTCCCCGTTTCTAACACCTAGTCTATTCAGAACATTGCAAACAAGAAAACATCTTTTGTGGCAGATGTTTGCTGACAGGCAGCAGATAAATTCTGCATTTGGCATATGTCTAATTAACACAATCTCCTCCTTCTGAAGTTAAAACATGTTTTCTGGGTTTTTTTTTTTTTAGTGAATATTTTTATTTTGCCTTGCCTGTTTCATCATGCGTAGGAAAAGTCACTGGAAAATTTTGCAAGTTAGCACAGGCTCCTTCTGAAGTTAAAACATGTTTTCCCTTTTTTATTTTTATTTTTAGGGCATATTTTTATTTTGCCTTACCTCTTTCATCATGCGTAGGAAAAGTCCCTGGAATTTTTGCAAGTAGCACAGGGAAGACAGACCTACTTGCAGAAAACAAATTAAACAAAAAAAAGTTTAATTATATTTATTATATGCTTAAGGGCCAGCCGAAAATGTATATGAAGGCACTCATATTTATATTTTTATATATCCAAATGAAAAAAAAAAACCAGCTTGTTGCCAGAATTGATTGAGTGATAAAAGACTAATGCTTATATAACAAAACTGTTGGCCCTGACTGCTTATAATTTATAGCAAAATAAATGTAAAGTTGACTACTGCCAATTTAGTGTTAACTGTAATATTGGAAAGTGGCCCAGGATATATCATTTAACTTCTAAAGAATTTTTTTTTCAGTTAGAAAATTAATACTGTACAAAAATGGAATTCAGGTTAAAGGTTTTAATGAATATCCTTGACCCTGCTTTAAAATTATATATTTTCAAGGGAGTTCTTAATGCTTTTGAACATTTTCATATATTAAATAGCATCCTGTATTGATTTTTTTTTCAAATTTACTCATATTATGCTATAATACAATCATGATGTTCAACCTAACTCTTTATGTATATATATAAAAAACCCACCTGGCCCTTTGTCATCTTTTAGCAGGTTTTGATATCAAAACCTTTGGATTGTCTGCAGGGATTGTAGGCGGCACTCTTTCCTGATTTTTTTTCTTCCTTTCTCTGTGTCTGGTTCCAGCTGATGATAATAAGAAAGGAGATATTAAGTACAAAGCTTCTGATTTCTGGGGGGCCAAAAAACTCAGCCCTCCCATCCTTCTCATTTAACATCTACTGAGGCCACTGAGTGAGCTCATTCATCTGTTTTGGGCCCGATATCCTAGTCTTTGGATCACACAATTTGTATATCTCAAATCCACTTGTATAACCCATTCCAATCCCGCAAGGGATTGTTAACAGGGACTTCTCCCATTGCTTGGAAGCTATGAGAGAGAACAGAGATTCTATCTTAGTAAGTCTGCATGCATGCCTTTGGGGTATTCGGTATTTGGCTGTTGAGTTTGAAGATTATGCAGCTTTCATTTTGGCTATGTTTGCACTTCACTTTTCAGAAAAGACACACAATTTGGTGTTTTCTTAGTCTTTCAGTTCCTGCTAATCTAGCAAATGGCAATTGTAGTCATGAAGTTTCATAAAATCAATATCTCTCTCTCTCTCTCTCTCTCTCTATCTCTATCTCTATCCATCTATCATTTATCATGTTTCATCTGTCTTTCATCTGTCTGTGTCTATGTATATATGTATGCATGCATGTATGTATGTATGTATCTCTCTCTCTCTTTATATCTGTATCTATCTATCTATCTATCTATCTATCTATCTATCTATCTATCTATCTATCTATCATCTACAGTATCCATCCATCATTATCTCTATCCATCTATCATTTATCACATATAATCTATCTATCCATCTATTATTATCTCTATCCATCTATCTATCTGTCTGTCTGTCTAACTATCTGTATGTCTGTCTGTCCATCTGTCCGTCCATCCATCCATCCCTATCTATCTATCTATCTATCTATCTATCTATCTATCTATCTACCTATCTATCTATCTATCTATCTACATATCCATCCATCCATCCACCCATCATCCACCCATCATTCATCTATCATCCATCCATCCATCCATCCATTCATCCATCCATCCTTCTTTCCTTCCTTCTTTCCTTCCTTCCTTCCTTCCTTCCTTCCTTCCTTCCTTCCTTCGTCTGTCTGTCTATCTATCTATCTATCTATCTATCTATCTATCTATCTTCTACATCTCATTTATCTATTTCATTTTAAAAGTGCCGATCTATCTTACCGTAAGACTCTAAGTGGTATACAATACATCTTATGCCCCTATTGGACTATAGGAGAAGCTACCTGCAGTCACTCATCCTTTGACCACTTCATGTGGGGGCTATTGCAATGTGTCCTACAGGAGCCTGCTCTTAAAGACTACTTGGAAGATTGGGCTAGTCCAGAATATTGTGAGAAGTGTGGCACTAGACATGCTCATATAACATCCATGATTTGTAAGCTGCACTGTTCCCAGTAAGCTTTCAAGTGTAATTGGGCTCTGTAGATTATTATGTACAAAGCCCTACATGGCATAGAGGATGGATCACCATTGGATGGATCATGTCTTCCATGCTTTTTGTCTGCCCTGTACGTTTTATTTAATTATTTATATCCCACCTTTATTATTCTTACCACTAACTCAAGACGATGAACATATCCATTGCACCTCCCATTTTTCCCACTACAACAACCTCTGTGCAGTGAGACAGAGTAACAGGGCTAAGGTCACCCAGTTATTTTTTGTGGGTGGAAAATCTGGAGAAGGGAATTCTGTAGCCTGTAACCTGTTTTATTTATTGTTTTATTTATTGGACCCACAGCCTATCAACTCAAAACAGAGCCACTTTGGTCTAGCGCAGGGGTTCTCAACCTTGGCAACTTTAAGACTTGTGGACTTCAACTCCCAGAATTCCTCAGCCAGCAAAGCTGGCTGACGAATTCTGGGAGTTGAAGTCCACAAGTCTTAAAGTTGCCAAGGTTGAGAACCCCTGGTCTAGCGGTTAAGGCACCTAGCTAGAAATCAGGAGATGGTGAGTTTTAGTCCCTTCTTAGCCACGAAAGCCTACGATTGAAAACTGCACTCCACCCAAGCCTTCCTATTTCCCCATTTCGTTGCAGATGGAGTAACAAATCAATTCCATATTGAGTGTTTACACTTTCCAAGGGCTGAACAGGACTAAGCAACCCTGTTGTATTTCTCTACACTTAATATTTCAATGTGCTCACCCACTAGTACTTGGGTGAAAGGAACTAATCAGGATTTCATTAAAAGATAAGGACAACATTCCTCCAGGAAAATCTCCTGTAGCAATCTATTGAGATGAAAGGGAAGAGCAGAAGGAGACAAAGGTCTCCTTCAGCTTAAATAAGAGATTTACTTAGAGTACTCTTTGGCTGAACTGTATCCCGGGATCTCCAATTGAAATGGCAGCTATTGTTCCGGTGGTTCCAGCGGATGACGAATGGCGGCGTTTTACAAAGCCGCCCGTTCCTGGTGCGTGTAAAAGCCGTGGGACTTTGACAATCAGCTGTCCCGCGGCTTGAATCTCATCCCTGGGAAAAAGGGAGGAGGAGAGCTCTCAGGTAGAGGTAAGAGCTCCCCTGGATTCCTGTTATTTTGGGGATCGGAGGGTAGAGCTCCCTCGGAGCCTGAGCAACTCCGCGTTCCAGGGAGACTTCATTCCGAAGTTTTTGGGATGAAGCAAGTTGCCGCTTCCACATCTGCTTTTTTTTTCCAGCTGCTTGTGAGTATTTGAAAGCAGACAGAGCAGACCAGGAGAGACTGTGCTTAAGTTTGATGGTGCCTTTAACTTCAGCAAGTTTCCTCTTCCTTTTCTTTTGTTCACTTTCCCTTTAGAAGAAAGGGAAAGTGAAAACTAAAATGGCGATCGTCTTTCTTGCCTGATTTGCATTACAGAGTAAAACCTGGATACAGATTAACTCTTTAAATACAGAAGTAAGAATTTGGCTTTTATTCTTTCCTCTTTTTTTCTCTATTTTTTTTTCTCTTTTTTTTTAAGAACACTTAAAAGAACTGTGCCCTTTTTTTTTTTTTTCAATAAGAATCTTTCTTCTTGGAACTTAAGAAAATGGCTTCAAAACGTCTGCCTCCCGCCCCTAAGGTTCCTATTTCTTCTCCAATGCCTCAGCCTGCATCTCAGAAACCAAAATCACCTCCACCTTCTCCTCCTCCTCCTGCAATTTCTCTTAATGATTTACAAGATGCTTTAAAACAGCATGCCTTGGATATTAAGGAGGAGGTAAAAGATCTTATAATTGCAGAGAGGGCTAATACAGAAGAATTATTGGAGAAAAAGAATAAACAAGTAAGAGACCATATCCTTCTGGCCTTTCAGGGCCTAGCCCTGCACATAGAAAGGATTGATGACCAGATGGAAAAGATTACTGAAAATGCATCAAGGATGGAATTTAGAATGCAGGAGGTAGAGAACAAGATAGAAATTACACAGGATGAACAAATCATTTCACAATATAGGGAGATGGAACACGCATTGCGTATCAGAGGCCTGAGGGAGAACCCTCAGGAAGACTTAAAGATGCTTATTGTGAAAGATATTGCTCCTAATATTGGTTGGCGGCCTGAAATAATTGAGAATGAGATAGAAAAATTTTTTAGAGTTAATTCACGGGTTGCTAGACAGAGAAATCTACCAAGAGATGTGGTTATTTATTTTTCTAGAAGATCTATCCGTAATGAAATTATACAGGCTTTTTACAAACAAAAGTTTCAAATTGCTGATCAAGACGTGATAATTTTAAAAGAGATACCTCCAAAAATTTTAAGAGCCAGAAAAGATTTTACTTTCTTGTCTGATGAGTTGAAACATCGTCAAATTCAGTTCAGATGGGAGATTCCAAGAGGAATAATAGTAAATTATGAAGGGATACGTCACAGATTAACTACTGTTTCCAAAGCAAGAGATTTTTATCAGTCTATCTTAAAAGCAAGATTGTCACCACCTCCACAAATAAGGATGACGGAAGAGTCTCTTATGGCAGGAGCCTCATCAATGATGGTTATGGAACAAGCTGCACCGAATTCTGACATAAAAGAGCAAAGGATGACACGAGCTGCCCATAAACGTAAAGAAAAAGAGCAGTTGCAGAAGAGTGGTGAAAGTTTGGTTGTTACAGAGCCTGTGGGAGGGGCAAGACCAAAAAGATCTTCGACAGCAGATCTGCAGGCCATGCTCCAGAGGCTCCAGGCCGGTGGAGATGGTCAGGTTCCTGACCTGGAATGTTAATGGCTTAAACGTGCCCCAGAAACGAAGAAAGATTTTTCATTATTTGAAACAACATAATAATGATTTGATATGTTTGCAGGAGACTCATATAACTTTAAAGGATTCTAAATTTTTGATGAATTCCCGTCTGGGCACACATTTTACTGCTCCAGCCCCTGGGAAAAAAGGGGGAGTGGTAATTTATGTGAAGAAAACTTTTTCAGCTAAACTAATTGAGGCTGATTCTGAAGGAAGATATCTTTTTGTGGAATTATTATTACAAGGCCGAAAGGTTCTTATTGTTGGACTATATGCTCCCAATCAACAACAGAAACAATTTTATAAGTTGCTGCATGGCAAGATATCTCAGTTGGATTATAAATCGGTAATTTTGATGGGTGACTGGAATGGGGTTTTAGACCCAACTATAGACAAAAGAAGTTCCTCTAAAACTTTTATTCAAACTAAATTACCTATGACTTTCTTTGATTTGAAGGAAGAATTGGAGCTTATTGATATTTGGCGAGAAAGGAATACAAGTGATAGAGACTTTACCTTTTATTCTGATAGACACCAGTCATTTTCAAGGATTGATTTTTTTTTGATTACTAGTGACTTCCTCCCTAGAGTGAGGAAGGTGAAAATTTTTCCTAGAACATTGTCAGATCATAGTCCGGTGTGGATGGAGTTATATTCGGAAGACGGGAATAGAAGATCCTGGAGATTGAATGAGAACTTATTTAATCGGGAGGAGTTCGTACAAAAGTGTAAAGAACATTTAAAGGACTTTTTTACTATAAATATGAATAAGGGAACATCGATGTCTATGGTGTGGGACGCTAGTAAAGCATATATGAGGGGAATTTTGATTCAATTGAATAAAGTTTTTAGGGAAAAAGGATCACAAAGACGTAGAGAAATAGAAGAAGAGATCAAATCAAAAGAACAAGAGTTGGTTCTTAACCCTACTGATAATAATTTAAAGGTATCTATAAAGATGCTTAAGGAACAATTTAACATGTTGATGGCAGATCAGGTGGCTACCAATCTGTCGTATATGAGACATAATACTTTTTGCAATGCGAATAAGCCTGGGAGGTGGTTGGCTTATCAGTTACGAAAGAAACAGAAAGCTAGAATTATAGAGAAAGTAAAATATAAAGGTACTGAGGTTTTTCAGCAAGATTTGATTAAAAAAAGCTTTTTGGACTTTTACACAAAATTATATTCAAGTGATAATATAAGGGGTTTGGATATAGATAAATATTTACAATCAGTACATTTTCCTAGACTTTCAGAGGAACAACAAAATGGGATGAATAGTTTAATTACTGTGGAGGAAATTGGCTTAGCTATTAAGCAGTTAAAGGTTGGAAAGTCTCCTGGAACAGATGGACTGACTTCTAGGTATTATAAGATTTTATCTGAAGAAATGATAGAGCCACTAAAGGAACTCTTTAATAGTATTTTGTTGGGTATGCAAGTTCCTCCTTCTTGGAAAAGAGCTTTTATATCACTGATTCCGAAGGAAGATCAGGATCTTACAGAGCCTAAGAATTATAGGCCAATTTCATTATTGAATGTTGATTATAAGATCTTTACAAAAATTTTGGCAAATAGATTAATGCAGGTTATGAAAGACTTGATTCATAGTGATCAAGCAGGATTTATAACAGGGAGATATATGAAACATAATGTTAGACAAATTATTAACTTAATTGAGTACTTGGATAAGAATAATCAGATTCCTGTGGCTTTTATCTTTTTGGACGCTGAAAAAGCTTTTGATCAATTGGACTGGCAATTTTTATTTTCTTTGGTAGAGAAAATGAATTTTGGGGATAATTTTTTACATGCACTTAAAGCTATATATCAGCAGCAATCTGCACAAATTGTTGTAAATGGGGGATTGACTGAGAATTTCAATATTCAAAAAGGGACAAGACAAGGATGTCCATTATCCCCATTGTTATTTGTTTTAACATTGGAAATTTTATTGATTCAGATTCGGGAATCGAAGTTAGTTAAGGGTGTAAAGATAAGGAAGAATGAGTATAAATTGCGGGCATTTGCGGATGATTTGGTTTTAATTTTGGAACAGCCGAATCAGGCGATTGATGGTTTATTAGAACTTATAACACAGTATGGGAATGTTTCTGGTTTTAAAGTTAATAATTATAAGACTAAGATATTATCTAAGAATATGTCAGTTAAAGAAAGGGAAAGTTTGATTAAAGCCACAGGTTTTCAGATGGTAAAAAAGGTTAAATACTTGGGAGTATATCTAACTGCTTCAAATGGAAAATTGTACAAGAACAATTATGAACCACTATGGGCAAAAGTCCAAAAGGATTTAATAGATTGGAAAAAATTGCAATTGTCATTGTTGGGGAGAATTTCAGCTGTAAAAATGAATGTTCTACCAAAGTTTCTTTTTTTGTTTCAGATGATACCTATTCTTAAAAAAGAGGCAAATTTGGAGGAATGGCAAAAGGGTATCAATAATTTTATATGGGCCGGGAAGAAACCAAGGGTTAAATTTAAGATATTACAGGATGCTCGAGAAAGAGGGGGACTTAAGGCACCCAATTTGAAATTATATTATGATGCAGCCGCCCTAACTTGGTTAAGTGATTGGCTTAATTTAACAAATATGGATATTCTTTTTTTGGAAGGTTGGGATTTAATATATGGTTGGCATGCATATTTAATTTTTAATAAGAAAGTTGATCGGACTTTTAAATCACATATTTTGAGGAATGCCTTACTTCGTGTTTGGAAGAAGTATTATTATAGATTAAATTATAAAATACCTATCTGGGGGATTCCCAGACATGCAATTGAGGGAACCTCTAAGGGGACAAATTTTGATAAAATTTCATATAAAGAATTGTTAATTTGTTCTGGTTCGAATTGGCATTTGAAATCCCTAGATGTATTAAAGCAGCAAAATATTCTACAGTCATGGTTTCAATATTTACAAATAATGGATAGATGGACTGTAGACAAGAAAGAGGGAATAACACTAGAAGATAGACAATTGGTTATTCAGATTAAAAACCAAGGTCCGGCTCATATAAAAAGAATATATAATGTTTTATTAGAGTTAGATTCGGAAACAGAATTGGTTAAAGATTGTATGATTAAATGGGCTCAGAATATACAGGAGCCGATCTCATTGGATTTATGGGAGATAATTTGGATAAGAAATGTTAAATTTACACAAGCTCAAAATTTGAGAGAAAATTTTTATAAAATGTTTTATAGATGGCATTTAGATCCTAAAAAATTATCTTGTATGTATTCCAACATACAGCCCAAATGTTGGAGATGTGGCAATAATGATGCGACATACTTTCATATTTGGTGGAATTGTAAAAAAGTAAAGGCTTTTTGGATTATGATTTGGTGGAACATTCAAAAGATTTTTAGAAAGAAGATAAAGTTTACTCCTCAACTATTTTTACTTGGTATTTTTGTTGACTTAAATGAAAAAGAAACTACTTTGATGTTGAATTTATTAACTGCAGCAAGGTTACTAGTAGGTCTATATTGGAAGAAAGATTCTTTGCCTACTTTAGAAGAATGGATATTTAAAGTATCTAGTTTTGCAGAAATGGCAAAAATTTCTGCTTATTTAAAGGATCATACACAAGAAAGATATATTACTGTATGGGGAAGGTGGATAGATTATATTCAGAAAAAATATGGAATTAAAAAGTTTTATTTATTTTATGAATGAATATCAAATATTATAGAGAATTGTTTTATAAGTTATGGAGTTAAAGGTTAATTATGATATTTTTTTTCTTTCTCTTTTTTTTTCTTTTTTTTAATTATTATAATTTTCTTTTTCTTTTTTTTTCTTAACCCTGTATTCTGCTCTGGGAAGTGAAGGGAGGGGGGGTGGGGGTGGGAGGGAGGGTAAGGGGGGGGTTCTCTATTTTAAAATTTTATTGTATTTTTATAAATGATTGTATGTTTTAAAAAAATAAAAATTTTCAATAAAAAAAAAAAGAAATGGCAGCTATTATAAATAAGTGAATATACATCCTTGGACTTTGCATTAAGTCCATTAAAATTATTTCCCTCCTTGTATATTCCAAAACATGTCTAATATCCTAAAACCAGTGGTGGGATTCAGCCAGTTCGTACCAGTTTGGCAGAACCGGTAGCTAATTTTGTTGTTGCCCAGGCCCAGAACAGACTTCTGGAAGTGGCATCCACCCAGAGAATCAGTTGTTCACAAATTTGAATGCCACCACTGCCCATCCAGCCGTCTCAATTCCTGGCAAATAGATGGGGAAGAAATGGAGGTAGTGACCGATTTTATTTTCCTGGGCTCCAAGATCACCTCAGATGGGGACTGCAGCCAAGAAATTAGAAGACGCTTGCTCCTGGGGAGGAAAGCTGTGGCAAATCTAGGCAGCATACTAAAAAACAGAGACATCACCCTGCCAACGAAAATGTGTATAGTCAAGTCCATGGTTCTCCCAGTTACTGTGAAAGCTGGACCATAAGAAAGGCTGAGCGACAAAGAATGGAGGCCTTTGAACTCTGGTGCTGGAGAAGACTCCTGCGAGTCCCCTGGACTGCAAGGCGATCCAACCGGTCAGTCCTAGAGGAGATCAACCCTGACTGCTCTTTAGAAGGCCACATCCTGAGGTTGAAACTCAAGTACTTTGGCCACCTAATGAGAAGGAAGGACTCACTGGAGAAGAGCCAAATGCTGGGAAAGATTGAGGGCAATAGAAGAAGGGGACGACAGAGAATGAGGTGGCTGGAGGGAGTCACTGAAGAAGCAGGCGTGAACTTAAATGGATTCCAGAAGATGGTAGAGGACAGGAAGGCCTGGAGGAACATTGTCCATGGGGTTGCAATGGGTCGGACACGACTTCGCAATTAACAACAACAACTGCCTAAAACTAAAGAAGAACGAAACAAATGACAGAATCGGAAAGTGAATAGCCTACAGGTGGTCCTTGACTTACAACCACAATTAACCACAAGAGAGTTGCTAAGTGTTTTTGGACTTTGCTTGCCACAGTTGCTAATCTCAAAGGTGCTGTTCTCAAAAGGCACCTGGACTTCCTTATTTTTCTTTGAAGACGTTTTGTTTCTCAACCAAGAAGCTTCTTCACCTCTGTTGCTAAGTAAATCATTTTTAAACGAGTAACATGGTTGTTACTAACGGTTATAAAGTGAATCTGGCTTCCCCAATGAGTTTGCTTGTCTGAAGTTTGCAAAAGGTGATTGCCTGGCCCCAGGATGGAGCAAGTCATAAATACATCTGAATTTTGATCACGTGACCATTTGGATGCTGCAACAATAGTAAGTGTGGAAAACGGTCTCTCTCTCTCTCTCTCTCTCTCTCTCTCTCTCTCTCTCTCCCTACCTACCTACCTACCTACTCATCTATCTATCTATCTATCTATCTATCTATCTATCTATCTATCTATCTATCTATCTATCTACCTACCTACCTACCTATCTATCTATCTATCTATCTATCTATCTATCTATCTATCTACCTACCTACCTATCTATCTATCTATCTATCTATCTATCTATCTATCTATCTATCTATCTACCTACATCTATCTATCTATCTATCTACCTACCTATATCTATCTATCTATCTACCTACCTACCTACCTAACTACATCTATCTATCTATCTATCTATCTATCTATCTATCTATCTATCTATCTGATGGGAGAATTCTTGATGGTGCTTCAATTAGGCTGTCGTTTACTGTTTGATTGGTCTGAATTCATAGTTCCTTGTTTCAGATACATTGGGTATCTTTGTCTCAATCTCTGTTTATCTGGGTGCCCATTGCTGGCAAGGAGGTATTTGGATCATCATCATCATCATCATCAAAGCCTTACCAGAAGTAATTCAGAATGTAGAGGAAACCAGAGGGAGTTGGCAGTGAAGGAATCCAGCAGAGATATACAACTGTTCTCATTTGGAAACCAGGCACCTCTTCCTCAGGAAGAACAAAACCCTCTAACTAAAGAAATAAAAGAATTGAAACAAAGAATAACTGAGCATCTAGAACAGCACAAAAACAACAGAACAAGGCTGCCTGCATTGAAGCTTGTTCCAAAGAAACAGCTAGCACAAGCATTAAAAGATGCAAATACTGCAATATCAAGTATAAGCACCAATTCACTGCAAGAAACAAACCAACTAATGTACAGCACAGCTGCAGTTATAACAGAATACCTGGGATGCAAAATCAACAAAGAAGAAAAACAAACAAACAGTGCACCAGAAAAATGGAAGGTTAGACTAGAAAATAAGATCAGCAAGTTAAGATCACATGCAAGCAAGCTAGAACAGATGAAAGAAAAGAAGCTGAAGAACAAGAAGACCAAAGAATACCTAATCAAGAAATACCACTTAGAAACAAGGAAGATCAAGGAAGCACTGGAAATAATAAAGCAGCAAATAACAGCTATAGCCAGGAAAATCAGTAGATATGAAGCTCGAATTGCAAACTATAGGCAGAACCTCCAATTTCAATCCAATCAGAAACGTTTCTACCAATCCATCAATGGAGAAACTGCAAGGAATCAGTCAGTACCTGACAAGGAAGAAACAGTGCAGTTCTGGAAGCAGATATGGGATAACCCAAAGAAATACAACGATGAGGTTTGGTTAAAAGAGATGGATGCAAATAAAACAGAAGTTGAAATGAAAGAACTAGTAACAACAACAAAAATGGTAGAAAAAAGAGCAAGGAAAATCAAAAATTGGTCAGCACCAGGTGAAGATGAACTGCATGGGTTTTGGTTGAAACATCTAACTGTTATACACCCACTCATTGCCAAACAGTTCAATAATATATTACAGGGAGGAGAAATTGAAAAGTAGCTAACAACTGGGAAAACCTACCTAATAATGAAAAATCCAGCAAAAGGGACAACACCAGGTAACTATAGGCCAATTACCTGCTTACCAACAACTTTCAAATTACTAACTGGTGTGGTAGCTGATGCAGTACAACAGCATCTAGTTGAAAACAATCTCTTTCCACCTGAGCAGAAAGGAAACCGCCCCAATAGCAGAGGAACAAAAGATCAACTCCTAATAGACAAAATGATCTTGGAAAACTGCAAGAGAAGGAAGACCAACCTGAATGTGGCATGGATTGACTACAAAAAGGCATTTGACTCTCTGCCACATGATTGGATAATAAAGTGCCTAGAAATAACAGGAGTCAGTAGAAACATCAGAAAATTTGTGCAAAGATCGATGGCACAATGGAAGACACAGTTGCAGATCAATGGTGAGAGACTGGGAGAGGTTAATATCAAGAGAGGAATATTTCAAGGAGATTCATTGTCACCATTACTATTTGTTATTGCACTGTTTCCTTTGTCAACAATACTGAATAACTCAGGACATGGCTATCAAACATCAAAAACGTCTACCAGACTATCCCACCTCCTTTACATGGATAATCTGAAGCTGTATGGAAAAACATCATCTGAAATAGAATCGCTGCTCAACACTGTCCGTATATATAGCCAAGATATTGCAATGGAGTTTGGCTTGACAAATGTGCCACACTTATTATCAAACAAGGAAAAATAGTGAAAACTGAAGGAATCAAGATGCCCCACGAAAATAACATTAAGAGTCTGGATGAGGAAGAGTACTACAAATACTTGGGTATCCTTCAAGCTGACAACATCAAGCACACTGAAGTCAAGAAAAAGATTAGAGGTGAATACATCAAGAGAGTGAAGAAGATCTTAAAGTCCAAACTCAATGGAGGAAATACCATAAAGGCAATCAACACCTGGGCAATTCCAGTCATTAGGTACACAGCTGGAATAGTGGACTGGACTCAAGCAGAACTAAAAGCAATGGATAGGAAAACCAGAAAAATAATGACAATGAATCATGCCCTTCATCCACGCATGTCCTTCTCTTCGTTAAACTAGACATACTCAATTCCAGCAACTGTTCCTCATATGTTTTAGCCTCCAGTCCCCTAATCATCTTTGTAGCTCTTCTCTGTACTCTTTGTACACTGTACTGTATCTGTTGTTGGCTGATTTCTCTGAATCCAGGAATTCTCTAGCATTTTTAGAGTTGTCTTGGTCTAGGATGCTGACAGTTTCCTAGTTTAAACTATCATTATGTTTGTGCATGTGTTGTGAAATTAGCATAGATGGACAAAATAGAAGAAAACATGCATTGCCGTGGGTCTTTTCAATCATACTAGCCTATACCGTAATATGATGTCTGAATGAGGGTCATGCAGTGATTATAAGGCAGGCCCAGAGTTGATTGTTTGCAATTAACTTTTTCAGTAACTCCTGAGTGAAAGGTTTAAATTACCTCATGCGAAATCAGGATGAAAGCCCTATAAAACACACCCGTCACTTCCTGAAATTATTTTCTTTCAATACTTCATCATTTCATAAAATATATAGCCATTTTTCCAGCTTTTTTGCCCCTGAGAACGAAGGCTTCATTTAATTCCTCATGATGGAGAAAGATGGGGAAAAAAATAACTGTTTCTTTTTTCTCATCATACAGCTCATTGGAAGACATTAGTTAACTGAATTGCATATTTTTTTTTTAACGATCTCCAAGGAATGCCAAAGTTTGAGAAAAGTTCATTACCATTTGCATACTTGAGTAAAATGGAGGAAATTACCCAAGATGGGTGAGATAGCTGAGCTAGGGGGGGGGGAAGTGTTTTCTGAAAATGAAATTAAATGAAGAGCAGGAGGAGGGGGAGGAGATGATGAAGAGGAGGAGGGGAAGGAAGAGGGGAAGGGGAGAGGAAGAGGGATGAGATATGAGGAGAAAGAGAGAAGGAGGAGAGAAGGAGAAGGAGGAGAAAAGGGAGATAAGGAGATATGGAGAAGGAGAGAAGGAGAAGGAGGAGAAAAGGGAGAGAAGGAGATAAGGAGGAGGAGGAGAGAAGGAGAGGAGAGAAGGAGTAAAGGAGGAGAAAGGGAAGGAGATGAGAAGGGGAAGAAGAAGGAGAAGGGGTAGGAAATAAGGAGAAGAGGAAGGAGATAAGGAGAAGGAGAAGGGGAGGATGTGGTTGGGGAGAGAAGATGAGGAAGAGGCCAGAGGCTTCACTTCTGTTTCTAGAGACTATAGAATTGCAAAAAGACTAGTGTTGCTGAGAAGAAATGATCTGTCTGACTGTTTCAGCAGACGATAATGAAGTGCAAAAGAGCCCCCTTCATATTTCCTTGCAGAAATGCTTATTCCACATTCCCCAGCAAAAAAAATAAAATAAATGCTGCACATTGAGGTCTACAACTAGAAATGCAAAATTAAAAAAAAAAAAAAGCAATGAGAGGGTAGGAAAGAAGCTTCTAGGATGAGAAAGGAAACGTCTTCAAATAAAAACAAGAAAGTCCATTTGCCTCCTGAAAAAAGCCTTTGGAACCTTGATTGGGATATTGTCTTCTTCTTCTTCTTCTTCTTCTTCTTCTTCTTCTTCTTCTTCTTCTTCTTCTTCTTCTTCTTCTTCTTCTTCTTCTTCTTCTTCTTCTTCTTCTTCTTCTTCTTCTTCTTCTTCTTCTTCTTCTTCTTCTTCTTCTTCTTCTTCTTCTTCTTCTTCTTCTTCCTCTCCTCCTCCTTCTCCTCCTCCTCCTTTCTTCTTCTTCTTCTTCTTCTTCTTCTTCTTCTTCTTCTTCTTCTTCTTCTTCTTCTTCTTCTTCATCTTTCTTTTTCTTCTCCTCCTCCTCCTCCTTCTGTAATTTTTTTTATTATTTTTTTCCATACAATTCAATAGTGCTTATTCAACAACGTGTTGTCTGAGTTTATCATTCACTAATACAAATTTAATTCCTAATCCTTTATTCTTTTCTCCAGCCATTGATAAAACAAGTCCTAAGTCTGATAGTATTCTGTTTCTTCTTTTTCTTTCAACGTCATAGTCAGTCTGTCCATTTCTGCACATTCTAATTTTTTTTTAATTATTTCTTCCTCTGATGGTAATTCTTCCTTTTTCCAATATTGTGCAAATATGATTCTTGCCACTGTTATCACATGTAAAATCAATTATATACTTTGTTCATCAATCTTTTCTGGCATAATACCTAATAAAAAAAGCTCAGTGTCATGGTTCCGACAGATGAATCTCTTCAAAGAACTTTGAGGCATTGTTTACCTTAAAGAATCTTTATTTGAATAGCATACCATTGGCATGTACATAGTCAAAGCCAAAATCTGGATTCCCCTCCCCTGAACACATAGTATCAAAGCACAATTCGCTTCTCTAATTTATGGTCATAAATCACATTCTTCAATTAATTTGAAATGCAGGCTCTCCCTCCAGTTTTCCAGCCTGGCTGATTCTTATCATCTCTTATTTCAATAACCTTGGTTCACACACTAGGTCCAGTATTGTTATGTCTAGCTAAACTCTTATGCACATCCCTCCCCCCAGCATCATCTAACTCAGTAGTTCTCAACCTTTCTAATGCCGTGACCCCATAATACAGTTCCCCATGTTGTGGTGACCCCCAAGTGGGTGTGGCCACCAATAAGAGGGAGTAGGACAGCTAGGGAAAAGGGGAAAAAATGGCGGACAGCATGGTTTGGTGACCCCCGTGAAATGGTCGTTCGACCCCAAATGGGGTCCCGACCCACAGGTTGAGAACCACTGATCTAACTCAAAGTGAAACATAAGAAGAAAATGGTTGCATCTCTAACTGTTGTCAAAGCAAAAACATCCGGCGTTAGCAGCATTGACCTCAGGTTTAAAATCTACATGTTTTCCCAACATCTTTTCTAGCCAAGTATGTATTTTTTTTCTAGTACCTCTTTGCTTCAACACGTCCACCATACATGATAATAAGTACCTGCCTTATGTTTACATTTCCAACATCTATCTGACACATTTTTAAACATTTTTTGCCAATCTTGCTGGTGGCAAGTGCAAGGATCTTGTTTACTTCTTGATTTGGGGTCTAGTGTTAACCTTGGTGTTAATCCCTGCTTATCTGGGTGTTGGTTGCTGGTGAGCAGGTGTTTTGATCTTTTTGGTTTCCAAAAGAGACAATCAAAAAGCCAACCAGAAAACAAAAAACAACCAAAAGACCTGAACACGCAGATAAACACCTCCCACCAACACTTGCAATTCAAGTCACAGTTCAACTCAGAGCTTACAAATATTCTCTTCTCTCAAGAGCAGAATTTGGCATCCATGCTTGCCTTGTTAGATGAGCGTACTCTCCATGCTTGCCCCTGTTTGGAAACCCTGAAAGTCCTTTTCTGTGCTCCTGATTAGCATCACAGCCTAGATGGGTATAATAAGCCAGCCTGGAGACATCCATGTCAGCTGCGTCTAGTATCTCTTTTGCCCCAACACCTGCAGCATATTTGTTTAATCCATTAATAGAGGAACATTTACACTGACTCTGGTGATATTTGTTGACACATTAATAGCACAATTCCGAGGTTGTTGATCCCAGCCCCATAATTGCTTCACAACATCATTAACACATACCTGATCAAGCAGCTGGAAATGACTTGTTTCTTCGGTTTAAGCTAAATCTAGGGAGGCTGATATTTTGAGGTGGAATTGTGTGTATGTGTATGTGTGTGTGTGTGTGAGAGAGAGAGAGAGAGAGAAAGAGAAAGAGAGAGGAAGAGGGAGGGAGGGAGAGAGGAAGAATGAGAAAACAGTCCTGCTTTTGTTTTTTTTAAAAAAAATACATACATACATAAGACAAAAGTATGAATTGGGTGGCCAAAAACTGACTGTTTTCTGATTTTCTTCTAATCCTTATTTCCTGTAGCTTTACCACCTTTCATTTCTCTGGGGAGATTGGAGATTTCTGGGCCAAAGAGAAATATTCAGAAATGTGCAACTTTTCCCCCCACATGTTTGTTATTAGTCTAGTTTCTAGTGCACACAGGAACACATATTCCTTGCTTTATTCTTTTCATTTCATCTGATTTCCTATTTCACGTTTACATATAGCAATAGCACTTAGACCAGTGTTTCTCAACTTTGACCATTTTAAGGCATGTGGACTTCAGCTCCCAGAATTCCACAGCCAGCAATGCTGGCTGTGGAATTCTGGGAGCTGAAGTCCACATGCCTTAAAATGGTCAAGGTTGAGAAACACTGACTTAGACTTATATATTACTTCCTAGTGCTTTACAGCCCTCTCTAAGCTGTTTACAGTGTCAGCCTATGGCACCCCAACAATCTGGGTCCTCATTTTACCAACCTCAGAAGATGGAAGGCTGAGTCAACCTTGAGCTGGCCAGGATCGAACTTCCTGGCTGTGGGCAGAGTCAGCCTGCAATACTATATTTTAACCACTGCACCACCAAGGCTTCCTTCCTTCTCCTCATTTTCCTTCCTTCCTTCCTTCCTTTCTTCCTTCCTTCCTTCCCATCTTCCTCCCTCCCTCCCTCCCTCCCTCCCTTCCTTCCTTCCTTCCTTCCTTCCTTCCTTCCTTCCTTCCTTCCTTCCTTCCTTCCTTCCTCTTATATACCACTTCATAGTGCTTTACACAGAGCTTTATTATTGTAGTGAGTTTTAAAGAGATAAAATAATGCTTATAGTTGGTACCTCTGTAATTGTAAAATGCTAGCAGCAGTCCTTCCTAAGCTGAGGTCAACAAATACATCTAAGCAATGAGAGCTAATTGGAAGTGAAGTAATGTTTGCAGATCTCTAGTTGACAAATTCTGATCTACTAATTGAGTGTAGAAGAATACTTTGTGGTAGCCAGCTTTTTGTCCATCTGCATTTTAATACCACTGATTTTATATCTGCAGTCTTTCCATCAGAAAGTGGGCTTCCTCAATCTTACCCATAGATGAATATTACTTACTTCGTGCAGCACCTTCTCTTAATAAAAGGGTTGCATGATTTTGATAAACATGAAAGTGGAAAGAGGAGGAGAAAGGACATAAATAGCAGTAGCATTTAGAGTTATATACCATTTCACAGTGCTTTACAGCCCTCTCTAAGCGGTTTGCGGAGTCAGCATATTGCATATTGTCCCCAACAATCTGGGTCCTCGTTTTACTGACCCTGGAAGGATGGAAGGCTGAGTCAACCTTGAGCCGGTGAGAATCGAACTGTTGAACTGCAGTCAGCTGGCAGTCAGCAGAAGTAGCCTGCAGTACTGCATTCTAACCACTGCGCCAACATGGCTCATATGGTTTTATCATGTAATGCTTTATGTTTTGTTCTGTACCTTGATAAGGCCTATGGTCTAATCAACAATAATGCTCAATTATTATTAATTTGTGTAGCACTAAATCATCCAGATTTTTCTCCATCTCGATCTAACAGAAGACCCAAAATGAATGCTAAATTTTGCTTGGACCAAACATTTGTCATTGTCACCCTATACCAGGGATAGGCAACCTTGGCTCTTTTATGACTTGTGGACTTCAACTCCCAGAATTCCCGAGCCAACATAGCTCAGCATGGAAACCTCTCCCTGTCCCCTCAGCATGGCTGGCTCAGGAATTCTGGGAGTTGAAGTCCACCAGTCATAAAAGAGCCAAAGTTGCCTACCCCTACCCTATACAGTATTCATAAATAAACTTACCTTGCATAGATATGGACATTTTTAGATATTTACCCTATACTGCCTTTATTTGTAGAAATCGCTCAAGGTAGGAAACGTATCTGACACCCCTTTCTCTTCCTTCTATTTTCCCACAACAATAAACCTTTGAGGTGAGCTGGCCTGAGAGAGATAGATTGGCCCAAAGTTAAATGGTTGGCTTTCATGGCTAAGGTGGGACTTGAACTCACCATCTCTTGATGATTGGCCTAAGATACCAATTGGCTTTCAAGACGTAAACTACTGTGTTTCCCCAAAAGTAAGGCCTACACCAACAATAAGCCATAGCTTGATTTTTGGGGATGGGCCTAATATAAGCCTTGGGGCCTCTTCTGTAGCCAGGCCTGCATTTCCCAGTCATAGGGCTTTCCGGAAGGCCCGTGCAGCCAAGAACTGAGCTATGGATTCAAACCATAGCTCAATTCTGCAAGACCTCAGCAGCTGAGCATCAAGCCATGGATTGAATCCATAGCTTGGTATTCAGCTGTTTAGGCCTTCTGGAAAGGTCTGACTGCAAAGTGCAGGCCCAAATGCAGCTGCAGAATTTCGGCCCCAGAAGAAGTGGACCAGCTGGGTGGGGCTGTCTTTGCCGGAGATGAGGTGAGGCTGGTGGTGGAATTCAAATATGTGAACAACAGGTTTTCTGTGTGGATGCCACTTCTGGAAGTCCATTCTAGGCCTGGGCAACACAAAATTAGCTACCGCTTCTGCCGAACTGGTGTGAACTGGCTGAATCCCACCACTGGGTAAGGCCTACCCCGAAAATAAGACCTGGTCTTATTTTTGGGGAAACACAATAGGACTTGAATTTTTGGTCTTCTGCTTTCTAGCCTGGTGCCTTAACAACAAGACCCAAGTGGCTGTCCATCACACAACGTCACACTGCTCTTTTTTGTAAAGCAGGTTAAAAACAAGTAAGAAATAACAATTAAAATAAATTAAAGTCTTGAGGTAAGAGGAATCAGAAATACGGCTCAATCTAATTTCCACCAGCACCATTCCTGGCCCCCATCCTTAAAAACTTTCATTGAATCTACCATTTTCATATACAGCTTTGTTCGTTGTCTTTTGTTGGAGGATATGCATATTATCAAATTGATCGCTTGAATTCCGCCATAAAAAACGGCAATAACATCGCAACTGTTTAACAAAACATTCCAACTCAGAGTAGATTTGATTAGGCCTATTAGGCTTGTCCTGATTAGAAAACAATTGTAATTCCAACATCTATTATTGCCTTAAGTGATTATTTGAAATTACTAGCTCTAAGCTGCTAATATTCACACATATTTGAATATCAACAGGCAAGCGGTTAAGTTTCAATCAGAATCAGACAAGAAATTGATATCTTGAAATTCTTTCGAATTGAAAATAAGGGGGGGGGGAGAGATGATTTATCAGAAGTCGTGGGCCAAGCAAGAGGTTAATACGTTGAATCGTTTAATTTATAACAGTCATTTTAAGAACTTTGAAAGCCTGTAACTGATCTGAATCATCTGCTTGACAGTATATGCAATTAAAATATGTAAAATGTGTACTGATAAAACATTATGACCCAGATACTTCAAAATAGGATTTCCTGCCTGAGCAGGGTTTTGGACTAGAAGACTTCCAAGGTCCCTTCCAACACAGTTATTCTATTCTATTCCATTCCATTCCATTCCGTTCCGTTCCATTCTGTTCCATTCCATTCCATTCCATTCCATTCCATTCCATTCTCTATTCTGTTCTATTCTATTCTGTTCCATTCCATTCTGTTCTGTTCCATTTTGTTCCATTCCGTTCCATTCCATTCCATTCCATTCTCTATTCTGTTCTGTTCCATTCCATTCCATTCCATTCTATTCCATTCTGTTCCATTCCATTCCATTCTCTACTCGGTTCTGTTCTGTTCCATTCCGTTCTGTTCCATTCTGTTCCATTCCGTTCCGTTCCATTCCATTCTATTCTCTATTCTGTTCTGTTCCGTTCCATTCCATTCCATTCTATTCTGTTCCACTTCATTCTATTCTCTATTCCATTCCATTCCGTTCTGCTCCACTCCACTGCATTCCATTTTCTATTCTATTCTATTCTATTCTATTCTATTCTATTCTATTCTATTCTATTCTATTCTATTCTATTCTATTCTGAAATACTCTATCTGAAATACTGTAAAAGATGCCTTTTTGTTTGTATGTTTGTGCCTTCAAATGAGTGTTGACTCCTGGTGACTGCCTAGTCAAGTCCCTGCAGTTTTCTTGGCAAGATTTTTCAGAAGTGGTTTGCCATTGTCTCCTTCCTAGGGCTAAGAGGAAGTGACTGGCCCATGCTGCATAAAGTGAGACAAGAATTCCCAGACTCCCAGTTTCTAGCATGACTCCTCACCTCTACAGCAAACTGCTCAAGAGACATTGTCCCTGAGATGAAACCAACAATCCAGGTTTATACAAGATCTTGTTATATATGCATGTCTGTATCTATTTGTATATAAGATAAGGGTAAAATATATGCTACATGAAATAAGGAACTAGAATATCAACCAAGCAATTGGTTCAATTTTTAGGAAATGTAAAATACACTTCATATCATCTAGGACAGTGGTTCTCAACCTGTGGGTCGGGACCCCATTTGGGGTCGAACAACCATTTCACGGGGGTCGCCAAACAATGCAATCTGCCATTTTTTTCCCCTTTTCCTTAGCTGTGCTACTCCCTTTTATTCTATTGGCTTTTGAAAGCCAATAGAAGAGACTCTCTTGAATAGAGTCTAATTCTATTGGCTTTCAAAAGCCAATAGGAATTGTCCAGGCTGTCTCTGCCCTGCTGAGCCTGCCAAAAGTCCCATTCTGCAAACGGTGCTGCACCAGTTGAGTAGTCCTCGACTTACGACCGGTTGGGGGTCACTGCATTAAAAAGGTTGAGAACCACTAATCTAGGAGTAAACTAAATTCACCAGAAAATTTTAGGCTACTGTAAGTGTTTATTGGAATGTTGAAAGATATTTTTAAAAAACAATTTTTTCATGTGGATAATGTAAGAATTTTGAGAGTTCTCTGATTCATATGATTTGGCCATGACCTTTTTTTTTGGCCATTTTGTCTTCACGTCAATTGCATACAATAACACTAAGGGAAATCATAGAACTTTTTAGATTTAAATCTGATGTTGAATTATAGTTTAGATTTAAATTTGACGTTGAATTCTAGTTTCCAAATAGGACTACTAAATTTTACAATGCACTCTGACCCTGTTGAATCAGAGAAGCAATTATGTGGTCTAAAAATTTTTCACCAATTATTTTAATACTTTATGTATGTCTGGGCAAGCATATACTACGTATTACAGTAATTCCCACTAATGCAATATAGAAGAACTGCTGATTTTGTCGAATTTCTTCTACCTTCATCACTTTCTTTGAAATAGCCATTTTTATTTTATTTTTTTAAGACTGTTTAATTATCTTAGCGCCAAGATTATATCTTTTCTCAAAGTTTGTCTTGATCTTATTATTATTTCCCAATTTTCTTTCCTTCAAATTCTTCACATTGCTGATATCAACTTGCAATTTATTCATCTTTTCCTCTAATTGAATCTTCCATTTGGGTGATTGATTGTGTTGCTTTTGTTTTACAGCACTGTATTCTAGCTCTTGATGTTATCATTGCTCTGGACTATAGAAGAGTTGATTGCTTTCAGCTATTGTGTTCGTCTCAGTATTTCCCATAACCCAAGTTGCATCTCTCAGAACTTTTGATAGTCCTTTTCTACTCGTTTCTTTCAATGGTAGAAGACTTTCCTTATGTCTGTTGGAGGTTCTTAGTCATCCAGGTCATAGTTGTCTCAAAGGTGCTTTTACTAAAGGCAACTGAACTGTTTTTTTTTTCCTCTTGAGGAAGAAGATGATGTTTCACTTCTCATCCAAAAAGCTTCATCAGTTGTGATGATCAAAACTAATGAAGCTTCTTGGATGAGAAGCAATTTCTTCTTCTTCTTCTTCTTCTTCTTCTTCTTCTTCTTCTTCTTCTTCTTCTTCTTCTTCTTCTTCTTCTTCTTCTTCTTCTTCTTCTTCTTCTTCTTCTTCTTCTTCTTCTTCTTCTTCTTCTTCTTCTTCTCCTCCTCCTCCTCCTCCTCCTCCTCCTCCTCCTCCTCCTCCTCCTCCTTCTAAAAAAAACAACAACAGTCCAGTTGCCTTTCGTAAAAATACCTTTGAGACAACTATGGACCAGATGATTGATTTTGAAGAAGTACCTTTGAGACTCTCCTTATGGTTTGAATTTTTCGTGTGTTCAATAAACTTTCCTTTTACTTATCCCAAAGATGCTTTTTCAGGAGGCCACTGGACTTTCTTATTTTTCTTTGAAGATGTTTCGCTTCTCATCCAAGAAGCTTCTTCAGCTCTGACTAGATGGTGGAGAATGGAAGGATTTATACTCCTTGCAAGCAGCTGGTCATTTGCATCCTTTTAGAGAGTCCTTAAGACCATTTGGAGGTTTACCTATGTCCTCAAAATCATTTCCAAATGGCCTCAATGACTATGTAAAAGAAGGCAAATTATCAGCTGTCTGCAAGGAATATAAATCTTCCCATTCCCCACCATTCAGTCAGAGCTGAAGAAGCTTCTTGGATGAGAAGCAAAACATCTTCAAAGAAAAACAAGAAAGTCCAGTTGCCTCCTGAAAAAAGCACCTTTGGGACAATCATGAACTGGATGAGTGAGAATGTCTCCATAGACATTTCCTTTTACTTCCTCTGTCTGTTAGAGGGATTATATTCATCATTATTTTGCTCAATATTTTTATTCTTTTCATCCTCATCTTTATCTCTGTCAGAAATTTCATTCTTTCATTCTCTTTATCTCTGTCAAAAATTTCATTCTTTCTTGATTCTTCAAAAATCATTCATCTAGTGCAGTGGTTCTCAACTCTTTTAATGCTGCGACCCCCAACCGGTCATAAGTCGAGGACTATTCAACCAGTCGTAAGTCGAGGACTACTCAACTGGTGCAGCACCGTTTGCAGAATGGGACTTTTGGCGGGCTCAGCAGGGCAGAGACAGCCTGGACAATTCCTATTGGCTTTGGAAAGCCAATAGAATTAGACTCTATTCAAGAGAGTCTATTCTACTGGCTTTCAAAAGCCAATAGAATAAAAGGGAGTAGCACAGCTAAGGAAAAGGGGGGGGGGAAATGGCGGACTGCATTGTTTGGCGACCCCCGTGAAATGGTCGTTCGACCCCAAATGGGGTCCCGACCCACAGGTTGAGAACCACCGATCTAGTGTTCTTCAGTTTATTTAATTAACATTAACTTTATTTATCAAATTCATAAGCTGGCCCTCTTCCCTATAAGGCATGTGGCAGTCATTTGCATTGCTATTATCAATGCAACAAAGTTCGAAACATTCACATATATAAAGAGCCGAGGTGGCGCAGCAGTTAGAGTGCAGTACTGCAGGCCACTTTAGCTGACTGTGTTCAGCAGGTCAGCGGTTCAAATCTCATCGGCTCAAGGTTGACTCAGCCTTCCATCCTTCCGGGGTAGGTAAAATGAGGACCCAGATTGTTGGGGGCAATGTAAATATATATATATATATATATATATATTTAGAAATAAAAACAAAAATGCGACTCTTGGGAATATTCATATTGTCCAAATAATAACGATCACCAAGAGAATATCTATAAAAATAGAAATTTAATCCACCAAGCTTTCGTCAAATACACTTGACATCGTCAGGGTTAAAAGGCAAACTACGAGGGAGTCTTATATACAGTTGTTTAATGCCTGTTTCCGGCTCCTGGAGCGCGTCATAGGCCCCAGCTGATCGGGCTGAGTCCTAAGCATACGCCCCACGTCAGCATCTATCTCCGTTCCATGGTTAGTTTGAGTTCGATCATATGTTGCTTCGTTAGTTGTTAACGGGTTGGAAGCCCACGTCCTTTTTCCTTCCCTATTCGTAACCCCTCCACCATCCCAGACATCACTTCCCTTTGTGAGCGGGGGTAGGCAATTATCCACACTGCCTCCAATATCACTACATGCCCCAAGGCTGCTTTGATCCTGTTTTCCTATCTCCCGGGATTGTAACACAAGCTCATAGTCCCCCCCCATGCTATTCCTCCTCCCCTCCTTGTTCCCGTAGGTTCTCCTGAGCGGTTTGCTGTTCGTTTCCACGCTCTCTCTCTTGCGCGCAGTCGCGATGTTTCTTGCCGTTGTTCCGTTATCAGTGCTTCGTTGTTCCGTCCATTGTTGGAGAGCACTACTGCCGTTCATCCCCAATTCTCCGTTCTCACTCCGTATAGTGCTCCTCCCCTTTAACTGCAATCGCTGTTTTGTCTCGCAACTTGGTGTTGGGAGTATCCGAGGGGGATGCATTCTTCTACTCGACTGTGACCGGGTTGTCATGGTGTGTGTGGTGCGTGTGGTAATATCCTCAACGGGGGGTTCGTCCTCGGTCTCGTCATCTTGGTTGAGCTTGGTTATATTCCGTTTTTCTTTCAGTTCATCGGGCTCTACTCCATCTCCATTCCGTCCCACCAATGATCCGTTCTCTATGGGTCGTGGCGCACTCAGCCGCAGTTGCTTGCTGGAATCAGTCTGTTGTTGATCCGTGAGAGGGGAGCTGTCAGTGGAAACTCCAGTGCTGTAATTACGTAGGGAGGAGGTCAGGGCGGCTTTTTGATTGGGTCCCCTCCCCATATCAGTACGATTACCAGTACTCCATATTTTTAGAGCGTGGTGCGCTGCGCACAAATCCACACGTCGATTGATAGATTCCGTTCCTGAGAACCATGCCTCTTTCAATAGGCGACCTCTTTTTGTCATATCATTGGCCAAAATTTGTGCGTTCTCAAAATCGAAGCGATGGCCGTGTTCCGCTACATGGGCCCAGATCTGTGAATGTTGCTCGCCTCGTTTAATGGCCAGCTTGTGCTCGTGTAAACGAGTCTTGAGTCTTTTCGAGGTCTCGCCTATATAATGGCTCTGACAGTCTGTGCAGTTGATTCTATATACTACAGCTGACCTCTCGACAGTAGGAAGCTGGTCCTTGGGGCGCATCACTTTAGCTCGTAGAGTCTGGGTAGGTTTGTGAGCTACCTGTATGTTGTAGGGTGCTAGGATTCTGGCAGTGGCTTCTGACACGTTGTTGATGTATGGTAGTGACACTCGTACGGTTCGTGTCCCAGGTTCTTCTCTTTGTTGTTCATTTCGAGGTCCTGGTGCCATACTGTGTCGCTTAATAAATCTTGGGGGGTACCCATTCATTCGGCATATACGGAACAGGTGTTTTCTTTCTTCTGCCTTAGATTCCCTAGTGCTACAGTGCGATTGCACCCGTTTAAACAGGGTCTTGATGCAGCTGGCCTTATGGGAGGCCGGATGGTTGCTATAGAAATGGAGGATGCGATCCGTGTGGGTGGGCTTCCGATAGACCCTGGTGTTAAGGGTTCCGTCTAGGGAACGTTGGACTAACACGTCCAAAAAGGCTATCGAGCCCCGGATCTCCTCCTCCATCGTAAATTTAATGTCCGGGTATATTGAATTTAATACTCCCATAAAGCTAGCCAGATGACAGCGTTTGACGACAGCAAAAGTGTCGTCAACATACCGTGCCCAGAACTTGGGCTGTTGACGGGTCATGGCCTCGTGTTCCAGTTGTTGTAGAACCGCTTCCGCCACCACGCTGGATATTGGGGAGCCCATCGGTGTGCCCTTGACTTGCTCGTATATATTGTCTTGAAAGGAGAAGTAAGTTGTAAGGCATAGCTCGATGAGTTGCGCTAGATCTCCCGGTTGCAGAGAATCTCGGTGTCCAGTTTTTCCTAGTTTTTCTAATCTGTCCCTTAAGACTCTCAGGGCCAGGTCTTGAGGGATGGAGGTGAAGAGTGAGGTGACGTCAAAAGAGACCATCACCTCATCCTCCTCCACCCTAAGGGTCCTGATCCTCTCCAGGAACTCCTCCGCAGATCTAACTGTAGTAGGGCTGCCATCGACCAGGTAGGATATGCGATCACTAAGCCACTTCGCCAACCCCGAAATGGGAGTGCCCCTGAACGACACGATAGGGCGAAGTGGAATATCCTCCTTATGGATCTTTGGCAGCCCATAAAACCTTGGGAGCGCCGAGTCATTGGGCCGTATTCTCCTTAAAGTATCTTCATCAAGTTTCTTTGACCGTTTAAAACCGTCAAGTAGCTTATTGATTTTATTTTTCAAGGTCACCATGGGGTCTTTCTTGATAATTCTGTAAGCAGTCCTGTCACTTAGTAATAGCAATGCTTTGGCCACATAGAGTGTCCTGTCCATCACCACTGTGGCCCTCCCCTTGTCAGCGGGGAGTATCACAATGGTGGCGTCCCTCTTGAGATGCTCTAGGGCCTCTATTTCATCCCTAGTTAACACTTGGTGGTACCTGTGGCGCATAAGCAGCCCCGTGACCTGCTGCCTAATTAAGCTCATAGAATTCTCCCCCATATTCTCGTGGTGTATGGCGGGTTCTAACGCGGCGATGAAATCCAGCAGATTTGCATCCATCAGATTATGTCCTACGTCGCGCTGCAGCAGCGTAAGTTGGGGGCGGGTAAGGGTCTTTGAGGACAAGTTATGCACCAAATTATCCATATCCCCGTTACCCTTTTGTCCCCGTAGAGAGTCTATCTTACGTTGGAGGCGTGTGGCAGTCTGTTGGTTGGTTCTCTCAGCCATTAACTGAACGTGCTGGTCGAGCATTTGGAAGTGTTGTTCTGACAGACCCTTGCTACATTGTTCACGACTGCCTCTCAGTTAATGGCTGAGAGAACCAACCAACAGACTGCCACACGCCTCCAACGTAAGATAGACTCTCTACGGGGACAAAAGGGTAACGGGGATATGGATAATTTGGTGCATAACTTGTCCTCAAAGACCCTTACCCGCCCCCAACTTACGCTGCTGCAGCGCGACGTAGGACATAATCTGATGGATGCAAATCTGCTGGATTTCATCGCCGCGTTAGAACCCGCCATACACCACGAGAATATGGGGGAGACTTCTATGAGCTTAATTAGGCAGCAGGTCACGGGGCTGCTTATGCGCCACAGGTACCACCAAGTGTTAACTAGGGATGAAATAGAGGCCCTAGAGCATCTCAAGAGGGACACCACCATTGTGATACTCCCCGCTGACAAGGGGAGGGCCACAGTGGTGATGGACAGGACACTCTATGTGGCCAAAGCATTGCTATTACTAAGTGACAGGACTGCTTATAGAATTATCAAGAAAGACCCCATGGTGACCTTGAAAAATAAAATCAATAAGCTACTTGACGGTTTTAAACGGTCAAAGAAACTTGATGAAGATACTTTAAGGAGAATACGGCCCAATGACTCGGCGCTCCCAAGGTTTTATGGGCTGCCAAAGATCCATAAGGAGGATATTCCACTTCGCCCTATTGTGTCGTTTAGAGGCACTCCCATTTCGGGGTTGGCGAAGTGGCTCAGCGATCGCATATCCTACCTAGTCAATGGCAGCCCTACTACAGTTAGATCTGCGGAGGAGTTCCTGGAGAGGATCAGGACCCTTAGGGTGGAGGAGGATGAGGTGATGGTCTCTTTTGACGTCACCTCACTCTTCACCTCCATCCCTCAAGACCTGGCCCTGAGAGTCTTAAGGGACAGATTAGAAAAACTAGGAAAAACTGGACACCGAGATTCTCTGCAACCGGGAGATCTAGCGCAACTCATCGAGCTATGCCTTACAACTTACTTCTCCTTTCAAGACAATATATACGAGCAAGTCAAGGGCACACCGATGGGCTCCCCAATATCCAGCGTGGTGGCGGAAGCGGTTCTACAACAACTGGAGCACGAGGCCATGACCCATCAACAGCCCAAGTTCTGGGCACGGTATGTTGACGACACTTTTGCTGTCGTCAAACGCTGTCATCTGGCTAGCTTTATGGGAGTATTAAATTCAATATACCCGGACATTAAATTTACGATGGAGGAGGAGATCCGGGGCTCGATAGCCTTTTTGGACGTGTTAGTCCAACGTTCCCTAGATGGAACTCTTAACACCAGGGTCTATCGGAAGCCCACCCACACGGATCGCATCCTCCATTTCTATAGCAACCATCCGGCCTCCCATAAGGCCAGCTGTATCAAGACCCTGTTTAAACGGGTGCAATCGCACTGTAGCACTAGGGAGTCTAAGGCAGAAGAAAGAAAACACCTGTTCCGTATATGCCGAATGAATGGGTACCCCCCAAGATTTATTAAGCGACACAGTATGGCACCAGGACCTCGAAATGAACAACAAAGAGAAGAAACTGGGACACGAACCGTACGAGTGTCACTACCATACATCAACAACGTGTCAGAAGCCACTGCCAGAATCCTAGCACCCTACAACATACAGGTAGCTCACAAACCTACCCAGACTCTACGAGCTAAAGTGATGCGCCCCAAGGACCAGCTTCCTACTGTCGAGAGGTCAGCTGTCGTATATAGAATCAACTGCACAGACTGTCAGAGCCATTATATAGGCGAGACCTCGAAAAGACTCAAGACTCGTTTACACGAGCACAAGCTGGCCATTAAACGAGGCGAGCAACATTCGCAGATCTGGGCCCATGTAGCGGAACACGGCCATCGCTTCGATTTTGAGAACGCACAAATTTTGGCCAATGATATGACAAAAAGAGGTCGCCTATTGAAAGAGGCATGGTTCTCAGGAACGGAATCTATCAATCGACGTGTGGATTTGTGCGCAGCGCACCAAGCTCTAAAAATATGGAGTACTGGTCATCGTACTGATATGGGGAGGGGACCCAATCAAAAAGCCGCCCTGACCTCCTCCCTACGTAATTACAGCAATGGAGTTTCCACTGACAGCTCCCCTCTCACGGATCAACAACAGACTGATTCCAGCAAGCAACTGCGGCTGAGTGCGCCACGACCCATAGAGAACGGATCATTGGTGGGACGGAATGGAGATGGAGTAGAGCCCGATGAACTGAAAGAAAAACGGAATATAACCAAGCTCAACCAACATGACGAGACCGAGGACGAACCCCCCGTTGAGGATATTACCACACGCACCACACACACCATGACAACCCGGTCACAGTCGAGTAGAAGAATGCATCCCCCTCGGATACTCCCAACACCAAGTTGCGAGACAAAACAACGATTGCAGTTAAAGGGGAGGAGCACTATACGGAGTGAGAACGGAGAATTGGGGATGAACGGCAGTAGTGCTCTCCAACAATGGACGGAACAACGAAGCACTGATAACGGAACAACGGCAAGAAACATCGCGACTGCGCGCAAGAGAGAGAGCGTGGAAACGAACAGCAGACCGCTCAGGAGAACCTACGGGAAAAAGGAGGGGAGGAGGAATAGCATGGGGGGGGACTATGAGCTTGTGTTACAATCCCGGGAGATAGGAAAACAGGATCAAAGCAGCCTTGGGGCATGTAGTGATATTGAAGGCAGTGTGGATAATTGCCTACCCCCGCTCACAAAGGGAAGTGAGGTCTGGGATGGTGGAGGGGTTACGAATAGGGAAGGAAAAAGGACTTGGGCTTCCAACCCGATAACAACTAACGAAGCAACATATAATCGAACTCAAACTAACCATGGAACGGAGATAGATGCTGACGTGGGGCGTATGCTTAGGACTCAGCCCGATCAGCTGGGGCCTATGACGCGCTCCAGGAGCCGGAAACAGGCATTAAACAACTGTATATAAGACTCCCCCGTAGTTTGCCTTTTAACCCTGACGATGTCAAGTGTATTTGACGAAAGCTTGGTGGATTAAATTTCTATTTTTATAGATATTCTCTTGGTGATCGTTATTATTTGGACAATATATATATATATATATATATATATATATATATATATATATATATATATATATATATATATACATTGCTTACTGGTGTACACCGCTTAGAGAGTGTTTGCACTTAATGCGGTATATAAGTCTCATAAATAAATAAATAAATAAATAAAGTCCTTTCAAGGTGTAGCGTTACCCTCTCAGAGGCTGCCAAAAACCAGGCCCTCCCAGCCCCAGCCCCCTTTGTCAAGCCCTGCAGTAGTGTTCTCTAGGGGTTGATAAGATGTCTCTTCCAGACGGAGCGCATGCAGAATTAGTAGGTAGCAGGCTCTTGTCGTCAAAGAGGGGCTTCCAGGAACGAAAATAACCAGTCACAATAGTCAATGCTATAATGATACCCAATAGCCCAAGGCCAGTATAGCAGCAGGAATAAAAGATTCCTCAGCGATTGTTCAGAGTCAAGTGGGATGGAGGAAAACCCCGGCTCCAGATGGTAGTAGAAACAACAACAGTCAGTGTGCTGTAGCAATAGCTCGTCCCCCAGGGCAGCTCCCCCACAATGTCTTAAACCTGTACCAGCAGCAATAGTCACAGTCCAAATAGCCTCCAGGCTTTGCAGCAACAAGAGCTACCACCAGTCTATCCTCTCCTTCTGTTGCTTCTTCTTCAGTCAGGTTTTAGCAGCAAAGCCCTCCCCCCTTTATCTTTATTGTTAAAATCTGAGGCTAGGAGCCTCAACCAACTCCTTTCTACACACTCTCTCTCTTGCCTCCGTTTGAGATATCCTCCTTACGAAGGAAGCAATAAAACTCCATTCTCTCCCTCCCTCTAGCCTCTGTTTAAAATATCCTCCTTACGAAGAAAAGCAAATAAAACTTTCAGTCCCTTTACCTTCACCTGACCAACTGCAAGAGCAACAACCCCAGGCCCTTTCCTTTCCTTCCCTTTCCTTTTCTATCTTTTCTTCCGCCCATGCTAGCCACACCTAAAGCCAGCAGCAGCTGTCCCAATCTCTCCCTTCCCAACCAAGCTCCTGCAAACACTCTCAGACAGCCCCACTACACAGGCAAAAAGAAAAAAAGAAAAGAAAAGATGGAACAAAAAAATGACCCCTTGGTGCGTCCTAAAAACAGGAAAGTCTAGAATGGGGATTGTTCAAGGCAGAGAGATTGTGAAAATGACCTTTAATATTAGGGATCTCATTCCACCTGTTTTCTTTCCCAGTAAAAATCATCCTTAAGGTTAGGAAAAAGCCATATACCATTCAATCCAATCTTGATTGCAATCCAAATTCATCTTGTGTGGCAACATTGTCAACCCTGTCATTCTAACTTGAGTATCTTAAACTGGGTGATTGTTAGTGAAAAAAAATCTTGACATCTATCAACATGGTCTATCGTTGCTTCTTTAAATGCAGTAGAGATGGCATTCCCCTCGTGGAAATTAATCTATGTCTGGAACTACTTGGTTCCTCTCTTTCCTCTTCCTCATCAGTTATCATCAGAAAACCATTATGGGCAAGGATGTCAACATCCACAGATTGTAGAGGCAGAAAGTGATCCCATAAATTAGAAACTCAACACACTTAAGGCTCTATATTGATCCCGGTATCTAGAGTCACAGTGAAGATGGATGTCTAGCAAATTCATTGCAAAGATATTCTAAGGGCAAAAATATAGTATTTACTGGGCAGATGATAACATACAGACTGTACAAACACCACACACATTTTCAGTATCAATCTTCATCTGTCTCTGACACAGCAAATTCTTGGAACCTGAGGGGTTTGGAAACTGTATCAGAGGTAGAATTTGTTGTCTTTTCATTCAGTTTCAAGGGAACAAGATTCTTGAAAGAAATCCTCACACTCCCTGTATAAGTTGCAAGGACAGTGAGATGGATGATGGAACTTCTTAACTATTTGGGGCTTAACCTTAGGACAGACAGCTGTTTGGGTGGTTTTGACTGAGATGCATAAATGCATCTGGTGTTCATTCATGGTGTCTTGGCTTTTCACAGTCTTAGCCATCTGTCACCATGGCACCCTGCCTTCGAACACGTCAGCTGGGTTGCTAAAATGTAAGTTCCAAGCAAATATAAGTTTAAATGACTGGGCAAATGCTCCGTGTCATTTATGAGACCAGATATTCCTTCAAGACAGATCTATGGAAACATATTTTCATATGTTGTATAAAATTTCTTTATAATTATCTCTAATTCCCCTTCAACCCTGCTTGCACACTAAGCAGAGACCCTTCTAGAATGGAATAAGTATGAGATAAGATAGATAAGATAAGATAAGATAAGATAAGATAAGATGAGATGAGATGAGATGAGATGAGATGAGATGAGATGAGATGAGATGAGATAACCTTTATTGTCATTTTTTTTTTACTGTGGGCACAACGGCACACATCAAAAATGAAATTTAGTTGCCTGCTCTCAAAGTGAAACACATACATGGCCTAAAACATACTATGTATAACATATGTATAGACCCACACCCCTACATATACGTAACAAATAAATATATTGTCCATCTTGCATATATAACGGAAGGAGGACGCTTGAGAGTTCAAAAGGTTAATGCTGTATGGAATGAAACTATGGCTGAATCTGGATGTTCTGCTACGGATACCACGGAGCCTCCTCCCAGAAGGTAACAAGGAAAACAGGTTGTGAAGAGGATGTGTAGTGTCCCAGATAATCTTATGGTCCCTGCTCAAGCAATGCTTCTGGGCTATGTCCTGGATGGGAGGGAGGGAACAGCCAATGATCTTTTCAGCCATTCTCACCACTCTCTGCACCGCCTTTCTGTCCGAAGCAGGGATGTTTCCAAACCAGACCGTGATGCTGTATGACAGGATGCTCTCCATCACCCCCCTGTAGAAAATGGTCAGGACAGGGGAAGGAAGAAGAGTCAATATGACACAGTGGCTACCGAACTCAACAATACTGAGAAGGGATCCTTGGTGCTCTCTGAGCTTGCTTGTTTTCTTGCAGATGTTTCATTAGCCAAACTAGGTAACCTCATCAGTGCTAGTCACGGATTACTAGCACAGAGGACTAGCACTGAGGACTAGTTAGTGACTAGCACTCATGATATTACCTAGTTTGGCTAATGAAACATCTGCAAGAAAACAAGCAAGTTCAGGTGAGAAGCAAAATGTCTTCAAAGAAAAACAAGGATGTCCAGGAACCAGGTGAAAAAAAGCAAACAAGCAAAGCCCCATCTGCCCGAGGTGGCGCAGCAGTTAGAGTGCAGTACTGCAGGCCACTTTAGCTGACTGTGTTCAGCAGGTCAGCGGTTCAAATCTCACCGGCTCAAGGTTGACTCAGCCTTCCATCCTTCCGGGGTAGGTAAAATGAGGACCCAGATTGTTGGGGGCAATGTAAATATATATATACATTGCTTACTGGTGTACACCGCTTAGAGAGTGCTTGCACTTAAAGCGGTATATAAGTCTCATAAATAAATAAATAAATAAATAAATAAATAAATCTACGGGATGCAGGCAGTACATGAAACCATGTCCCCTCCGGTCTGTAGAAAAACCTCTCTCCACAGAACCAATCCCTGGTGCCCAAAAGATTGGGGATCTGTGCTATATACAACATATGTATAGACTTACATCCTTACATATAAGTAATATATAACTATTGATCACTGTCCATCTTGAATACATAATGGAAAGAGGAAGCTTTAGAGTACATAAGGTTAATACTGTATGGCACAAAACTGTGATTGAATCTGGATGTTCTGCTTTGGATACCACGGAGCCCCCTTCTCCCAGAAGGTAACAAGGAAGACAGGTTGTGAAGAGGATGTGTGGTGTCCCAGACAAGCTTGTGGGCCCTGCTCAAGCAATGCTTATGTGTTATGTCCTGGGTGGAAGGGAGGGAACTGCTAATGATCTTTTCAGCCATGCTCACCACTCTCTGCACTGCCTTCCTGTCTGAAGCACCGCCTGAAGCACTAATGTAAGATGTTGGGGGTTTGGCTGGGAAAATTATTGTTTAAGTCTATGAATTGGGGTTGGAACCTCAGAGTTAGTTTTGCTTCAACATATCCATGTAGTGTCTTCAATAAATAGTAAGATTTTTGGAGACAGAATGAACCTGGAGTTTTATTTGGATTCTCAAGCTGGATGTTGACACTAGACTGGAGGGAGGTATTAAGAGGTGGCCAAGCTTGGAATCCTTGCACTGCAGAAAGTAACACAACCCTGACCTCCCACAAAATCCTTGAAGCCTTGTCTGACTGTTCCCAAGGGAATGTAGTCAGTCTGGTGAGATTCTTGCAACATGGGTGACTAACAATAAAGCTTCCACTTGAGATTAATTAGGAGTGGTTCTAGTTCCTTGCAACTCACAAGACCATACAGGATCATATTGTCCAACCTTGCTTCTCTTTGGTCCAAAGCTGATTCAAATGGCGACATTGCACAGGTCTTATAAACTCAACATTTTAAATATTGAGCCTAAACATTTGTCCATGAATATGTGATCAACCCCCTTTATGGATTACTGCTTGGGCAATAGAAGATGGGGACAACAGAGAATGAGATGGCTTGGTGGAGTCACTGAAGCAGTAGGTGTGAACTTAAATGGACTCCAGAAGATGGCAGAGGACAGGAAGACTTGGAGGAACGTTATCCATAAGGTCGCGATGGGTCGGACACGACTTCACAATTAACAACAACAACAACAACATGTGATCATCATTTTTTTCTTGAAACAGCCCAGACGTTCTTTAGAAATTGAAAGATTCTGGATTTGGAGAAGATGGCTTAACAAAACATTAACATTTTAACTATCTTTGACAAACTTGATGCATAATTCATAACAATGTCTATCGATAACAAATTTCTGATGGACCTACTCATAAACATCGATGGAGAAGGGTAGGAGGAAGGAAGATCAAATACTATGTCAACATGGTTTTCTGCAAGTTCAGTAGGAGAACACGTTTACTTGGCCATGAGGAAAAGCCAAAATCTTCCTCAAATCAGATAGTTTTACTTCTAAGTACCGTAAATGCCGGCGTATAAGGCGACTTCCGCGAGCGCTGAAATCGGCGCCAAAGACGGGGGTCGTCTTATACGCCGAGTCGTTTATACGCTGGAAATACTGGTAGTTTCCGGCGTATAAGATGACATTCTAGGAATGCGGCCCGGTGATAAAGACGGGGGTCGTCTTATACGCTGGGTCGCCTTGTACGCCGGCATATATGGTATATATTCATGGGCTTACACCAACACTTTTATTTGAAAACAAAACAGTTAAAAGAGACAAAACGCACTGTGAATGCAGTTCTTGTCACATAATTCTTGTCATTCATTTACCCTTGTGGATAAAGTGTTTCTCAGTAGGATGTGAATGGCATCCAGACAGAGTTTGGGAGCAGCCCTGATGCTTTTTGACAGGAGAGGAACTTTTAATTAATACAGTTGGGTTTCATTGTGTAGATTTAGGAGGAAGAAACATGCCATCTTGACAATAGGGCTGCTTGTATTCATCTGACAGGTTTGATTCTAACCCAGATATCTGTAGCCCAACTTTGTTTTACAGTGATTTGGAATACTTTTTGTGTCCTCCTCTGATTTACTTTCCATCTGGAAAATGAGGATTTGAAGCTTGATGTTTTGAGTTTTTCTGCAATCTAATTGGCATATAGAACATTGAATTCTGTTCACTCTTATCTAGCACTAATTTAGTGTTGAAGGTGAGTTGACTAGATTCTTGTGTATAGGTTTGACTAATAAATCTTCTTAGCTGCAACTTAACATGTAGCTCTGATTCTTTGCACCTGACAGAATATTTCTTACTGATTATGTATGTATACACACACACACAAACACACACACACACACACACATAACTATGTAGTCATCATGAGTTTAGCTCAATTTTATTTTCATATTTAAGCAATCACACACTGAACTATGAGGACATGTCCTATTGGTGCCTAATTTTAGTTATTTATTAATTTTATATGCTGCTCATCTCTCTGTTTACTTCAGCTCCTTACTTGATCATGAATGGTGGGACTCTGGAGAACATTGTAAGGAAGCTGAGCTCATGCTAAAGAAATAATCTCCATCTGAGACAAAGTAAAAAAAAACATGACCGTTGGTTTCTAATTTAAAAAAGTGGTGGAAAAAATTTCATCCTTTCATTGTTTTTTTTAAATTAAAGTTTTACTAAGTGCATTAAAAATTAACACAAACTAGTATGTGTGTGCTGAAAAAATTGCATAAAAATACGACTCCTGGGCATATCTATGGTATGAATAAAATACGAACACCAGGAGAATATAAATATAAAAAGTAAACTATGGAAGGAAATAAGGATAAAGGGGTTGTGGAGGAGATGAATGTTAGTAATGGAATGGTGGGAGGAATGATCTGGAAGAACGATAGAAGGAAGCACAAGGAGAGTAATAAAGAAACATCCGGAACACAAATTAACCAGCCGGGACTGGTGACGCGGTCCAGGGGCCGGGTGCAAATGTCAGCCAAACCCATTTAAGTCATCATTGTTTACTGGCTCCTTAGCCCTGATGATGTTTGGAGTTCCCAAACGAAAGCTTGGCAGCTTTTAGTAAAGTATATTTTTATATTTATATTCTCCTGGTGTTCGTATTTTATTCATACTATATATATATATATATATATATATATATATATATATATATATATATAGATAGATAGATAGATAGATAGATATAGATATAGATATAGATAGATAGATAGATAGATAGATAGATAGATAGATAGATAGATAGATATAGATATAGATATAGATATAGATATAGATATAGATATAGATATAGATATAGATGTTTTCTGAGGTTTTCATGGGTGTTTGTATGTAAGTCTTTGGTTGTTCGGGTTTTCTCCCACGTAAAATTGGAAGTGTCTTGGCGACGTTTCGACGAAGTCTCATTCGTCATCTTCAGGCTGGTGCTTTCAGCTTCGTGCTTCTAGAAGCACTAAGCCGAAAGCACCAGCCTGAAGATGACGAATGAGACTTCGTCGAAACGTCGCCAAGACACTTCCAATTTTACGTGGGAGAAAACCCGAATAACCAAAGACCTACATAGATATAGATATAGATATAGATATAGATACTAGGGACCTTGGAGGTCTTCTAGTCCAATCCCCAGCTCATTTCAGACAAATGGTTGTCCAATCTCTTCTTAACAACCTCCAGTGATGGAGAAAAGACAACTTCTGAAGGCAAGTTGTTCTACTAATTTTTAGGAAATTTCTCCTTAGTTCTAGATTGCTTCTCTCCTTGATTAGTTTCCAATCCACTGCTTCTTGTCTTCCCTTCTGATGCTTTGGAAAATATCTTGACTCCTTCTTCTTTTGGCAGCCTCTTACATATTGGAACACTGCTACCATGTCAACCTCTGGTCCTTCTTTTCATTAAACTAATCTTCTGTGTATCCAGACACATGCTTCAAAATAAATACATAAACAAACAAACAAACAAACAAACAAATCAATCTCATTGAGCCTTCTGATTCAGCTTCTGATCCAGAAAAGTGTTTTTTTCTCAGAAGTGAAAAATGGCATGGATGGATTCAGGAAACTCTAAGTCAGTGGTTCTCAACCTTTTTAATGCCGCGACCCCCAACCGGTCGTAAGTCGAGGACTAATCAACCGGTCGTAAGTCGAGGACTACTCGACTGGTGCAGCACCGTTTGCAGAATGGGACTTTTGGCGGGCTCAGCAGGGCAGAGACAGCCTGGACAATTCCTATTGGCTTTCGAAAGCCAATAGAATAAAAAGGAGTAGCACAGCTAAGGAAAAGGGGGAAAAAATGGCGGACTGTGTTGTTTGGCGACCCCCATGAAATGGTCGTTCGACCCCAAATGGGGTCCCGACCCACAGGTTGAGAACCACTGCTCTAAGTAATTTATTTATTTAAATTTCCAGATCTTTCTGAGATCTTAGACTGAAGAATCGCTCCTTTAAGGGGAAGCTTTAGCCAAGCCCTTGGAACCAGTCAGATGGAATGAATTAGACCTCATCCTCAAGCACATTTAATGTAACAGGAGGTCTACTTAAAGTAGATCGACAGAAATCGATGAGTCTTTAATTAACAATATAAATCTGCTAGGAGTATGATTAAATTTAATTCCACTCAATCAGTATTTTAATGCACAGGGAGATTCTTTATGAGCGTCTTTATGAAAGCATGCTTTGCTGGATGTTGAAATGCACAATAAAATACCTTTTTGTGGGTTTCAATACTGCAAGTCAGCACACATTTTTGAATTTAGATTAAAAGTTTCCCTGTTTCCATTGGTCCAATGTTCACCTCAAGATTTTATTAAAATAAAAAAATAAAAAAATGAGATCTGCCTTTCTCCAGTATAATCTGCTTTCTGCTGAATCAGAAGGCTCAATGAGATTTATTTATGCATTTATTTGTTTGTTTGTTTGATTAAGATTCCCTTAGTCAAATCAAAAGTCACTCTTATCCTTCCATCCAAACGTTATAATATAATCCCTTTCAACATTGTAAATCAAACTATTTTAAGGGTGTTTTAATACGATTAATTACTATATCTATTTGCTTAGTTTACTATAGGTTTTTTTGAGATTAAGAAGGCACAAGATAATATACAGAAGTTGAGGTTCCCCTTCCAGCTGTCTCCTGAATTATTTGTATATGCAACACAGAAGAGAAAGGACCTTTCAACGTGATGGGTTGGGATGCTGCAAAAAATAGAATAAGAAACACGCAAAAACTGAATTTGCCAGCCGTGAAAAGAATCTTAAAGGCATATTAGGCATACAAACTTAATGTTTTTATTTTGGGTATTTGTATCTCCTTTTCCACCAATAGATGGCATTCATTGTAGCTAATAAAACTAAAACAGAGACTGTGAAGTCTGATGTAGTAAAATATGATTAAAACAACATCAAAAGACAGATATAAACATATTAGAGGTTCTCAGCGTAACCCAGGGTCAACAGCAACAAATGAGTAAATGTCTATGGAGATTCTCAGTCATCCAGGTCATGGTTGTCCCAAAGGTGCTTTTTCAAGAGGCAACTGGACTTTCTTGTTTTTCTTTGAAGATGTTTTTGCTTCTTAGCCAAGAAGCTTCTTCAGAGGGAAATTGAAGCTGTGGTTGATGCTTCAGCTCCTTAGAGCTGAAGAAGCTTCTGGGATGAGAAGCGAAACATCTTCAAAGAAAAAAAAAGAAAGTCCTGTTGCCTCTTGAAAAAGCAACTTTGGGACAATTAAGTAAATATGCTTACTCTAGGAGACACAGAAAGAAGAGAGGAGAGGAGAGGAGAGGAGAGGAGAAGAGAAGAGAAGAGAAGAGAAGAGAAGAGAAGAGAAGAGAAGAGGAACAGAAAGATGAAAATATATCCATAGTGATAAACAGTTACACATTTTATTTGCAAAAGTATAAACTCTGCCATTTCTTCTTCCTCCTCCTCCTCCTCCTCCTCCTCCTCCATCTTCTTCTTCTTCTTCTTCTTCTTCTTCTTCTTCTTCTTCTTCTTCTTCTTCTTCTTCTTCTTCTCCTTCTCCTCCTCCTCCTCCTCCTCCGTCTTCTTCTTCTTCTTCTTCTTCTTCTTCTTCTTCTTCTTCTTCTTCTTCTTCTTCTTCTTCTTCTTCTTCTTCTTCTTCTTCTTCTTCCTTTTCCTCCTCCTCCTCCTCCTCCTCCTCCTCCTCCTCCTCCTCCTCCTCCTCCTCCTCCTCCTCCTCCTCCTCCTTCTCTCTTATTCTTTACTGTATTACATCATCAGTTCATATGGAATATAAAAATAAAGCAAACAAATGCCAAAAATTTTATTCATGGGAAGATGCATAGTCTCTCTCTCACACATAATGAATTACTTTAATAAAATGATTTGGACTTTTATAATTAGCATTTTATGATTGAATGGAAGTTGAAGCTGCAGATGACACTGAATTTTAGTTGACACACAGTTGGTGGAAGAATACAAATCCAAGAAAAATATGTTATATAATTTCCTTCAGAATTTCTCTTCTAAGGAGCAGACATAGTATTTGCTTTACACAACTAAGCACCATAAAGCATACCATGGGGTTGGATATTAAATCCTATTATTTCCCTATAACTATAAAATTTACATTTTTTTATTTATGAAAGGGCACTGTCCATAAATTCAGTTTCTGGAATAGATATTTATCTATTGCAAACAAATTTTTCATTACTTATTTAAATACACAAAATGGCTAAAGGACAATTTCTGGCTTATTTTAAAATTTCAAAAACTCAATTCCCAAACAATATACAATCTCATAGAGAAATATAATTCAATGCCCTTTCTCTAAAATAAACTAATAACTAATCTAGGCCATCCTTCAAATGAATCCCACTAAGCTAACATTATCCTGATTCTCAGGAACGTTGGCTGTAAAACTTTATTGTGTCAACATCAAAGCACTATGATTGGGCTGACCTAAGACTGTTAAATTGGTATGGATCTGATTTCTGATTTGGGAGCAGAACTGTACTTTATCTTTTTCTGCTTCTTATAAGTCCACCTGTCCAGCATTAAAAGAATAGAATAGAGTATTCTATTCTATTCTATTCTATTCTATTCTATTCTATTCTATTCTATTCTATTCTATTCTATTCTATTCCCATTCAGGAGAGTCATTTTTTCCCTATAATAGCTACTTTCTTTTACAGGATTCTAAAAACTTGTTTCTGCAGTGCTGGAGCAGAAAGACCAAATGAGTAGAGTAGAGTAGAGTAGAGTAGAGTAGAGTAGAGTAGAGTAGAGTAGAGTAGAGTAGAGTAGAGTAGAGTAGAGTAGAGTAGAATATCCTATCCTATCCTATCCTATCCTATCCTATCCTATCCTATCCTATCCTATCCTATTCTATTCTATTCTATTCTATTCTATTCTATTCTATTCTATTCTATTCTATTCTATTCTATTCCCATTCAGGAGAGTCATTTTTTTTCCTATAATAGCTAGTTTCTTTTACAGGATTCTAAAAAGTTCTTTCTGCAGTGCTGGAGCAGAAAGACCAAATGAGATTTTATAAGGGGAGACAATGAAAAATTAACTAACAGTTATGATTTATTGCATGCAATTGCTTTGCTCTTATTTATTATAATCTCTCTGGTCAGGCAAAAACTGCTTGCTGCATTGTTGGCATTTCTGGAAAAGCTTTTTCTTTATTTCTGCAGAATTAAGTTTAAAAAGTTTACCAGAAATTAAGCATTTCGTAATGAATTCCCTCGTGTGTGTCTGTGTGTGTGTGTGTGTGTGTGTGTGTGTGTGTGTGCCTGTATGCACATATACAGCTTCAATATCTCATCATTTTGAAATAACATCCGATTGCCCCTAAGCAATGCATAAACGTTAATAAAGAATAAGTCGTTATGGCTGGTTTCGGTCTTCCTCGGAAAAAAGGAAATAAGAACTCATTATGCAAAGTGTTCTCTGAAGCCCTGGTTTGTATCACCTTTTGCATGACAGCAATAACAAAGAACTAGGGAACCGGATTCCTAAAGATAATTAAGCAGTGTTGATCTTAGGACATTGTCTTTTGAATGAAATGCTGATTGCATTGTTCATAGCAAAATTACCTCTGCATGACAGAATGAATTAGTGACCATCTGAACTTACTTAGCCAAACTCAAAAAGTGGAGGGGAGGGGGGAAGGAAGAAGCAATTAAAAATGCCGTCATCACTGGATCTATCGGTGAACAGCTGGCTGTATTGATAAGCCATCCTCCAGTTAAAGCTACTTTAGAAGACAATGGGACTTAATCTGCTTGCTAAGTAGCAATTAGAAGGCAATGAGAGGCGATGAAATTACTGTTATTATGATGCAAACAACTTTCAAAAGGAGGGGGGTTATATTTAAAGAAATAAGTATTCATCCTGAATTGGTTTTTAAATATGGATGGGGATAGCTGAGCGTGCGTGGTTGAGGGAAGGATATTACATTTTGACAATAGGAGAAACAACAGACATATCCAGAATTTTTTTTCCAAATGTGAAGCTAATTTGTTATGCGATGGCTTGGCTCAAAATGTCATGCTACGTTTGTTGGCAGGAGAGATTGGGAACTAATGAGGTTTGGCCACAACATCACTCCAGAATCTCTGTTGCTATGACTAAGGAAGCACGTCACTTCTTGCTCACCTGCTCATCAACAACAATGAAGCAATTTAACAAAATGAAATTCAATGGTGAAAAAAGTAAAGTTCTACATTTAGGCAAGAAAAACCAAATGCACAGGTATAGTATAGGGCAGGGGTAGGCAACCTTGGCTCTTTTATGACTCGTGGACTTCAACTCCCAGAATTCCTGAGCTAGCATGGCTCAGCTTGGAAACCTCTCCCTTTTCCCTCAACATGGCTGGCTCAGGAATTCTGGGAGTTGAAGTCCACGAGCCATAAAAGAACCAAAGTTCCCCATTCCTGGGGATACCGAGATGAGGGGACTTCAAACTTGGCCCTTTTATGACTCGTGGACTTCAACTCCCAGAATTCCTGAGGCAGCATGGCTCAGCTTGGAAACCTCTCCCTTTTCCCTCAACATGGCTGGCTCAGGAATTCTGGGAGTTGAAGTCCACGAGTCATAAAAGAGCCAAGGTTGCCTACCCCTGGTATAGGGGGTACCTTGCTCAATAGTAGCAACTGTGAGAGGGATCTTGGAGTCCTAGTGGACAATCATTTAAATATGACCCAGCCGTGTGCTGCAGCTGCCAAAAAAGCCAACACAGTGTTAGACTGCATTAACAGAGGGATGGAATCAAGATCACGTGAAGTATTAATACCACTTTACAAGGCCTTGGTAAGGCCACACTCAGAACACGGCATCCAGTTTTGGTCACCATGATGTAAAAAAGATGTTGAAACTCTAGAAAGAGTACAGAGAAGAGCAACAAAGATGATTAGAGGTCTGGAGGCTAAAACATATAAGGAACAGTTGCTGGAATTGAGTAGGTCTAGTTTAATGAAGGACGAGGGAGGACATGATAGCAGTCCTCCAGTATTTCAGGGGCTGCCACAAAGAAGAAGGAGTCAAGCTATTCTCCAAAGTGCCTGAAGGCAGGACAAGAAGCAATGGATGGAAACTAATCAAGGAGAGAAGCAACCTGGAACTAAGGAGAAATTTTCTGACTTTGAGAACAATTAATCAGTGGAATGGAAGAAGTTGTGGATGTCCCAACACTGAAAGTTTTAAAGAAGAGATTGGACAACCATTTGTCTGAAATGGTATAGGGTTTCCTGCCTGTGCAAGGGGTTGGACTAGAAGGCCTCCAAGGTCCCTTCCAACTCTGTTAGTCTGTTATTGTGATGAGATGAAATAAATATAAATTGGTTCCATGTTTATTTTTTCGTACACAGAGAGACTTCTGATAAACTTGGGTCAACATTTGAACAGAAGTTATTATCGCTCCAAGTGCATACTTGAAATATTGCAGGATCACCCTGCTCTAGATGGAAAATCTTTTGTGCAACCTTTCTTGGGCCATTCCAAATGTAACATTACAACTACAGATAAATGTGAATATATAATTTCTCTTCACTGTTTGGTTTAGGTCAAAAATGGCAGCACCGCCATTCAAGAAAACCCTTGAAGGGAGATGTTTGCAAGACCGCTGAATGTGATTGCTGGAAAAGCTAGTAATATTTAAGGGCAGTTATCAGTTTGACTAAGATAGGCCGAGTGGTGGAAATGTATGAAGATGTAAAAAATAACATCCGCATCTCTGAAATGTGTTAGATTTGTATTGTATTGTGTTTGCATTCTATTGAATCTTACTTTTTTTTTTTTTCAAACAGCATTTCGTAATTTGGTGATAACTTTCATCCCATTGCTTTGAGACAGATTCATTTGCAGATGAATATCCAAACAATTCAGCACTCTGGTGAACCTCCAGGATACTTGCATTGGCTGATTACATTTTTGTCAAACAAAAATTGAGTATTTCTGTTGGGTCTAATAGAAGTTATTGATCTTCTTGCTGCATGTGCATCCACAGAGCTCATTTGTGTTCTCAATTCTATTCTCTTTGAGACAGGGCACTTTGTGTTAAAAAACACAGTGCTAAGTTTAAATCTTTGTGAGCCTTGATTCAGTTGAACCAACATAGTTTTTGTTAGCCTACATAGGTGAATGGAAGTGTGTAGGTTTTTGAAATTTCCCAGATATTTGTCTGCAAAATTTGAAGAAAAATATCCAAGAAAGCCTGGGAAACTTATTAGCTTAATAAAATGAATTGTCTCTATTATTATACATCAAATATATTTGAAAAATAGCAAGCTGCAAAATAAGAATATATTTAAGTAAGTAATGTGTGTATCTTAGATAGTATAACTTTTATGTAGTGAAATAAAGGAAATCTGGGTTACTCAAAACTTAAATACTATGGATGTTAAACATTAAATTGGAATACTGTAATTAAAAATTAGGTAAAACTTAAAAACCGGATATGGATATGTATAAGCAAAAAATATATTGATAAATGTTTCTAACTGCGCTTGTTCTAACTAGAAATTTACTAGCTTAAATATGATATAGCAAATGTTAAGAGAAATAGAGAAGGAATTTTTGATGATGTAACCTGAGATATGTACTAAAGATTTTATTGTTGAATTATTGACTACCCAGTCACCACACTGCTTTCTAAATACTTAAGTGTAAAACTAGAAATCCAATAAAATTTGTTATATAAAAAAATAGCAAGCTGCAAGAATGTACTAGCTAGGTCATAGATTCAATAGTATAAACCAGTTCCCAATGGGTTTTATAACTTGGCAGATGGATAGATCTACTAAACATTTTGGAGTTTCTTATGCAAATTAATGGTGATTAAGGGCAAAATTATCATTTCATCATTCATGCACAGCTAGAAGGATGCTAGAAACAATGACTGAATGAATAAGTCAAGTATTAGTGTATGCATGTATGAGCCTGTCCATATGGCTTATTTTGGTAGCTGGCCATTCTTTTGCCTTCTGTATCTGCTTCAATGTGTGAAAAACTGTGGCATTAGCTGCCTATGTTGAACATTCATTGCAATAATGAAAATATACTTTGAAAACATCAATGTGCCAATATTTTTCCCCCAAATATCAAGATGATTTTCCTAACTGCCACGAGAATCTACTTTTCATTTAAAAACCATGTCCTTTTTACTTTACAGTGGCTAAAGGTAACTCTATAAATTTATCTTTGAAATGCAGAAATAAAAATAAAGTTTTCACTGTTTTCCATGAAATATAGTAGAATAAAAAAAATAGGAAAAGACAACTAATGCATTCCTTATTTTTTTTTTCAAAATGCAAATTTGCAAGCCACCTTCTACGTAAGCAAAACAAAACTTATTTCTGGGTTCAACAGAAAAAAAAAAAGATCCATCAATCCTGGCAATTAAGTTTGCAACTGAGATTGAATTAAATTCCTGGTCTAGTTTAACACAAGAAATACAAAAACAAATCTGTTTTCTGTGGGCTTAAGACTGTCCTATCATTAAATGAGTTATCCAGAAAATTAAAGTAATGTAAATTAAATATGAAGATTCAGCGAAAACATTTTTTTGTAATTCTACGCTCCCCTTCTAAAAAAGGGAGTGGAAGAAAAAACTATTTACGTGTTCATTGTTGATAATAACAGATTTTTTTTAACATCATTTATTTTGTGTGTACTGTATAGTTTTTTTGTGTCTATGTGGTTTTTTTTCCCCTTAATCTTCTAGGACAGAGGTCTTCAAACTTGACCCTTTTATGACTTGTGGTCTTCAACTCCCAGAATTCCTCAGCCAGCGTGCCTGGCTGAGGAATTCTGGGAGTTGAAGTCCACAAGTCATAAAAGGGTCAAGTTTGAAGACCCCTGTTCTAGGACTATTTTTTCATACTTGCTGCTGAAAAACATCTGAATTTCTAAAGGTCTAAAGTTGTCTCCTATTGCCAACTGCATACAGCCTGGCTCTTTTCACCAGAACTGCCAAGTTTATGATAAAACAGTTGTCACCAAATGATGCTACGAGAAAGCAATTCTTTCAATATTATTAGGCTAAGAGGCGAGGAAGCAGGGATGGGAGATAAACACATTAAACAAAAAAAATCAGCACCCAGAGTTTAACCACGTTGAATGGCAATCAAATCTGTACGTGGAACAAACTCCAGTGAATGCCGTTTGTGGAGAATGTGAAGTCCACGGTTATATTAACCATCTTATTAAAATTGCAATTGTTGCTCTTCAAGAGTGAAAATTCTCAGCTCCAGAGCAGAAGCCAGCCCCTACCATTCTACCAGATGGAATACAACTCTCACAGGGCGGGTTAATGAATAATTGCCCAATATGAGATTTCACACTTCATATGCAGTAACTCGAATCTCAGCTTAGATGGACTATTGGCTTGATTGGATATGACAATATCTGATGACAGGGAACGAATGCTAATTATAACATTACCCAGGTTTCTCAAGTCAGAGAGATAATAAATACGCCGTCTCACAAACTTTAACATTCTCATCTGTCCTTGCAAAAAAAAAAAAAAAATTAAAAAAGCATGACAGTATCATGTAAAAAAGGAGGTTAAAAGGAATATGTGGCATGAGATATTTGTCAGAGTTTAGAAAACTAAATTTAACAAGCTCTCTGAAAGCAAAGGAGGGACAAATGAATTCTATCAGACAGAAGATGTTATATTTTTTCTATCCTGCTCTATGGAGTAGAGAGTTGATCTCTGACAGAAGGCCACTGGAAGAGAATAGAAGCATTTGAAATGTGGATTTACAGGCGGCTGTTAAGTATAAGCTGGGTTGACAAGATCAGAAATGAGGAGGTGATAAGCTGCCTGGGAAAGCCAAGGGAAATCATCAAAACAATTAAAAAACGAAAGTTAGAATATTTCTGACATGTGATGTGACACCCAGAAAAATATGGCATACTCCATTTAATCCTCCAGGGAAAGATTGAAGGCAAACGAGGTCCAGGCAGAAGAAGAACATCATGACTTCAAAATCTAAAGGACTGGTTTGAACAAAACTCAGCAGCACTTTTTCGTGCGGCTGTTGATAAAAACAGGATCGCCAACATGATTGCTAATGCCCAATAACGGATATGGAAGAAGAAGGAGGAGGAGGAAGAGGAGGAGGAGGAGGAGGAGAATAAGAATGAGGAGGAAGAGGAGGAGGAGGAGGAGGAGGAGGAGGAGGAGGAGGAGAAGGAGGAGGAGAGGAGGAGGAGGAGGAGGAAAATAAGAATAAGAATGAGGAGGAGGAGAATAAGAATGAGAATGAGGAGGAGGAGGAGGAGGAGAAAGGAGGAGGAGGAGGAGAAGGAGGAGGAGGAGAAGAAGAAGGAGGAGGAAGAGGAGGAGGAGAAAGGAGGAGGAGGAGAAGAAGGAGGAGGAGGAGGAGGAGGAGAAGAATGAGGAGGAAGAGGAGGAGGAGGAGGAGGAGGAGGAGGAGGAGAATAATAAGAATGAGGAGGAGGAGGAGCAGAAGAAGAAGAAGAAGAAGAAGAAGAAGAAGAAGAAGAAGAAGAAGAAGAAGAAGAAGAAGAAGAAGAAGAAGAAGAAGAAGAAGAAGAAGAAGAAGAAGAAGAAGAAGAAGAAGAAGAAGAAGAAGAAGTAGTAGTAATTACGTTTGGACTAAGTGGTCAACAGCAAATAGCTCAAGTATTTAATTATTTGAAGGAAGGCATTTGATCTAATCAAAGATCCTATTTTATTAAGTGCTGTAGCTTTCCCTAAGGCTTGAGTCTGGCACATCTCCGTTAAGAATTAAATTAGCCTTGTTTTCTTTTGCTATTACTTTTCTTTTGTGTAATGGATGGAAGTTTATCAAGGAGGGATCCAATCCAATCTAAGAATTAAGGAGAAATTTCCTAACGGTGAAAACAATTATTCAGTGGAACTGTTTGCATCTGGAAATTGTGAGTGCTCCATCACTGGAAGGTTTTAAGAAGAGATCGGACAACCGCTTATCTGGAATGGTATAGGGTCTCCTGCTTGAGCAGGTGGTTAGACTAGAAGATCTTCAAGATCCCTTCCAACTCTGTTACTCTGTATTTTTCTTGTCTTCTTGTTATCATCTACTTTCTCTGCTACTTCATGCATTTTTAGACCTTAAGTCTGAGGATAGTTGTAAGCCCTTCCATTCGACAGAAGTACATTTAACAAACAATAGGAAATGCTTGCTAAATACTTGGCTAACTTCGGGGGAAAAAAAAAACAAAACACTAGGCTTATAAACTTAGTTGGTCCTAGGAGCAGAGCATGCTTCTCTCCCCCCCCCCCATCACTGCATTTTGCCTAAAGCAATGTTTCCAAAACAAATTGGAAAGTTGCAACTTTGCTGACATACCTGACAAATTTTAACACAAGGTTTACAAACGTAGGTAACAGGAACTTTTTTTTTTTTTTTTTTTTTTGGCAAGGGGCACAGTCCCTCTCTCGCCTATGTTGCGATGTCAAGAGAAGCATTATGTAATGTTGAAGGGTAGACCAATCTTCCATGGATCTACTCCAGTCTTTCTTGTTCAGATGAAATGAATGAATTTAGGTAATTAACACCTTTAAAAAAGTCTTATACACCTAGTCCTCGATTTATAACCAGCCGTTTCACAGCAATGAATGCCCATTCAGGAGAGTAGCTTTATCATTGTGGCATCTACTTAACAACCACCATTAAAAAAAAAAGTGAAAATTCTGGCCAGCTATTACTGTTTTTTTCCATCTATTGAACTGCTCCAGCAAGCCTCCATTTTCCTTCATCTCCAACTTATCTGCCCCCATCTACCTCTCTGGCCATCTTTTATAATCTACCTGGTGGGTGATTACAAGGAGAAAGTAGAATGAAGTTCCTGGATCAAATGGAAGCTCCACCCTGGTGGAATGGTAGTCGTAGCCATAACATTGCAGCCAAGCTACATTTTTTATAGGAGAAAGAATGGAAGAACCTGGGGGTAGAGTTAAAAGAGGTATCAGCCTAGAATCCCTACACAGACGCAAGTAAATTAAATCCAACTCCGTTGAATTCTGAGGACCTATCTAACTCCTAGCAGGAACTAACTATTAGTTGAGAAGATTCCTGTGAATAGCAATGAATCAGTTTAGTTAGACCTTCACAGGTGGACTGATCTTTCATACTTGACAATTTCAGACTGGGGAAAGAAGTTTGCCCAAGCCTCTTTACTATCCTGTAAGCTTAAGGATGAGGACAAACTCAGTTGTCTTGACCCCAACTTTTCAATCAGTGAAAGGATGGAGCTAAAGCTTCATAGAAAACAAAACAAAACACTTTTTACAGCAGGGAATATTTACAGGCTGAGCTGCATTGTCCAAAGTTTGTCTGGTATTTCTCCTTCAGAATAGAACCACTGGTGCTATTATAGTGCCCGCATTTTCCTTAAACAAACAAACAAAAAAAGAGAGGAATTTTTACAAAGTTAGGTTTCTGTTTATGTGTTTGTTTGTTTGTGATGGTAGGAATGGGGAACTTACAAGAGAAATAATTTCACCTGTTTGCAAATGCAAATGAATTCTGGCAGAGTTAAAACAAGTGATTTTTGTGTGTGTGTGTGAGAGAGAGAGAGAGGGGGGGGAGAGAAGAAATAGAGGGAGAGAAAGAGGGAGAGAAAGGGAGAGAGAGAAAAAAGAGAGAGAGAGAGAGAGAGAGGGAGGGAGAGGAAGGGAGAGGAAGAGGGAGAGGGAGAAGAAAGAGAGGGAGAGAAAGAGGGAGAGAAAGGGAGAGAGAGAAAAGAGAGAGAGAGAGAGGAGAAGAAAGAGAGGGAGAGAAAGGGAAAGAGAGGAGAGAGAGAGAGAGAGAGAGAGAGAGAGAGAGAGAGAGAGAGAGAGAGAGAGAGAGAGACACCAGGGGATACTCACTATTATCACAGTTATGAAAAAATATCTCAACCGGTGGGAACCATGTGTCCTTTTACTGTATACATGAATGCCAATATCTAGTGGCTCAAGGAATGGATACATCACAATCAGATGGCAATTCTGAGACTTGGAAAATCTTGACACATTATTCTGCCAAAATGAAAAAAAAATGCTTTGGAGCCCATCATATTAATATTAATAATCCAGTGTCCATAACATTCAGTAGATAATATCAATTAATATGCACTGGATGTTGGGTCCCCCTTCTCCTTGTTTAAATAAAAACATGACGCAAAGGTGGAGATACAGATTTCAGCATAAGAAATCAGGAGATCACTTCCATTTAATTCATTTATTTCAAGGCAGCTGGGAGTAATTTATGAATGCAATGTTGACATGTCACTTAAATTAGTAACAAGACTGAGTATTGGTACCTATCTGGTTGAAACACAGTTGTTGGGATTACTTTTTGTGAGTTCCTTCTGTGCCTCGGCTTTGTTTCAACATCCTAGACTCTCTCTTTCACAAGGAAGATAACATTGGAAGACTTAAATGGGCTCAGCCACATAAAGTTAGGAAAGAAGGATTGCATCGGAAGACAAAAATAGTGCACTACATTAATACTCATCTGAACAATGTCCTTACACAGTTGCTTTTGTGCAAGGTTGGATTATTATTTTGGTAAGGGAGCCCACAAGGTGCTTTTTTTCACAAGGCAATTGGACTTTGTTTTTCCTTGAAGACATTTCTCTCCTCATCCAAGAAGCTTCTTCAGTTCTGTCTGAAGATCTTCTCAATAACTCCACCCATCCTGGATGCTTCAATGTTTTAGGAATAATTCACTTCATCTCCAAAAGAAAATCCATTCCTTTTTGGTTCTTCAGCTGAACTGTGTTTGCATCTTCCGCCCAAAAATTTGCTTGTTTTGGTGAAGGGGAAAAAAAATAAAAGGCTTTGAGCCTCTCTTCAGAACCTTGATTTATCATAGCTTGTCATTTCTGTCTTATGATATGGCAGTTCAGGGCTAAGACTTTCCGCTGAGTGGAAATTGCCACTGCCCTTTCTGGAATTGTATCATTAAATTATTGAAGGGTCTTGAAATTTATTTTTTTAATTTATTTTGTAGGCTAAGGATTTATACCTCAAATGAAGAAGGCTACCCTGGCTATTTATATTCGGCAAAATTATGATGCCATTTGTCAATGTCAGCACTTATGCACTATATTCACAGATGCTTCTGTGTCGTTATCCTTTTAAAGATTACATTATGCTGCAATGTGTTGGGTTTCCTGAAGCAAAAAATAGGATATCTTGCTGTACTACCGTATACTCTTGGTAGAAGCATTTATTTTTTTATTTGGGCATAACATTCCCCCCCCTTATCCTTCTGTTTCCTTTTGTTGACACAACAGTAAGGATAGTCAGGGGTCCCTAAAACAGCAACACACTTCTGAATTTGAGAAAAAAAAAGTAGTAATGAGCAGTGTTCATATAATGTTTCTTAGTTGCAGTGTTCATATAATGTTTCTTAGTTGTATTGTTGGTTCATTTATTATTTCATATATGTACCTATGTGATTTTGCACTTGTATTGATTCCTAGTGATTGGTTAGGCCAGGGGTAGGCAACCTTGGCTCTTTTATGACTCGTGGACTTCAACTCCCAGAATTCCTGAGCCAGCATGGCTCAGCTTGGAAACCTCTCTCTTTCCCCTCAGCATGGCTGGCTCAGGAATTCTGGGAGTTGAAGTCCATGAATCATAAAAGAGCCAAGGTTGCCTACCCCTGGGTTAGACAAATCCCTACAGTTTTCATGGAGACATTTTGGAAATAGTTTGCCACTGTCTCTTTTCTAGCACTGAGGGACTGTGACCGGCCAGGTCACCAGTTGTTTTATGTCTAAGACAGGATTAGAAGTCTTGCTCTGTGGTTTCTAGGCTGATGCTTAACCACTACACCAAAATGGCTGCCAGAGCTACACAAACTACACAGTCAATGCTAGAGATAGTTGGGAATGGATGAGGTTCAATAAACCGAATCATGATTAAGACAAGATAAAGTTACAGAGAATATATTACTCTGAATGGAGTAATCAAGCAATCAATTCTTAAAAGGGGCCTGTACTTCTCCAAAGTGAGCTTAAATGGACTCCAGAAGATGGTAGAGGACAGGAAGACCTGGAGGAACATTGTCCATGGGGTCGCAATGGGTCAGACACGACTTTGCAACTAACAACAACAACTTCTCCAAAGGGATCAACTATACCGTTTCAAATTTTTCCTACTAGGAAGCTAAGAAATGCTCATAATTGGCTTTTGATCATATTAGCCAATTGCATGAATCACATTTGTAGTAATTTTATTAAAAAAATAAAAATTTCAATAATAAAAACTAATGCAACTGAAAAATAAATCAAAAATAGAAGGCACGGAGAGGAAAAACAATAGAAAAGAATGAAAAATAAGAATATAGGGTGGTGACAAAGCAAAACTATGGACTGGAGACTAAAGGAGGGGAAAAAGCTACAGAGGAAAGTAACTTCACTTTCTTTAGTACCGAGTTAAAAACCTAAGAATCAATAACCTTTTGAACTAGAATGAGCCATAACAAACAGAATTTGTATCACCGTAAACCAATCTAGTCACCGAAACCCAAGATTATCATTTCATTTTTTCCCACTTTCAAGCAATAAAATCTAAGAGTGAGTTCCAAGTAGAAATGAAGTTAGAGAAAGTCTTTTTTTAAAAAATCAAAGCATTCAAGTTCACCATTTCTGTCAAATCCATTATTTTTTCCCATTATGGATATATGTAAGTCTTTCTATCCCTGCATATAGAAGAACTAAGTGCTGCTGTTGTCATATATAAGAAAAAAAATCCATGCTTTTTTTCCCCCAATTTGTTTGTCCATCAAACCTTAAAGAAAAGCCTCTGGCTTCAATTGTACATTCAGTTTAAGCATTCTCCCATTTACAATACATATCAGATTTCAATAAGTCTTTTCTTTCTTACACGTCCACCAGAGATTTTTAAAAAAAGTGTCTTCAGTTTGTTTATATTTCCATCTGTGGTGGAACATAGTCTGGATTCCCAGGAGGAAGGGGCTGTTTCCAGAGGACCAAGAGACAGCAAAGTTTAGATTACTTACATGTCCACAAAGATTTTTTAAAAAAGTGTCTTCAGTTTGTTTACATTGCCAACTGTGGTGGAACGTAATCTGGATTCCCAGGAGGGAGTGATTGTTTCAGAGGACCAAGAGACAGCAAAGTTTAGATTGCTTGGTTGGGAGAAAGAGAGTTAAGATGGTTCCTTCCTAGCAATTCTCAGGGTAGATCTTTTATGATGGAAGCAGTTGCTTTAGTTTAGCAAGATGTATTTCTATAAGTAAGGAACAATAAAGGAAACTGCTTAGAAATAACATGTCTGTTTCTTGTCTTTTTGCAGTCTGACCTACATACATTTGACACAATCCTATATATGTTTGGCAATTTACCAGGTGTTAAATACAATGTAATTAAGAAGCAATTTCAGAAAGTCATTTGAAAAGGAAATATGTAAGCCCGGTATCTTTTTACAGGTGCCAACCGTGGTTGGAGAGAAATGGTTTCTCTTATCTCCCAGAGTTCTAAATCTTCCAAAGACCACATTGCAGTCTCCTCATGAGAAGCAACTGTCTGGAGCACTTGTGGGTGATCTTAGGTCCTCACCTTGTCTGGAGAGAAATAATAAAGATTCGGTCTAATTGCTGGCTCTTCCTTTGGTTGCAGTTGTCAGCTCTCCTTTTAATGGAGCTATCTTCAATCACCATTTCTTTCCTGGAAGTCCTCCCAACCATGTGACTCACATCATAACCAGGATAGTCTTTCCTTGAATTATTCTGTAATGACAGAACCTGCCTTTAAGACTATGGTGAAAGAGTGGAACAATGGAAAGTAAAACACCTCTATATGATGTACATTGAAATAAAATTGGAAGGTGTCTCTTTAGAGAAAGCATGAGCTTCAGAGATTATTAAGAGCCCTGGTGTCACAGTGGTTAGAATGCAGTACTGCAAGCTAACTCTGCCTACAGTTTGAAGTTTGATCCTGATGGGTCTTGAGGTTGTCTCAGCCTTCCATCTTTCTGAGATCAGTAAAATGAGGACCCAGATTATTGGGGGCAATATGCAAATAATGTTCTACAATGTAAACCACCCTGAGAGTGATTTCACACACTATGGGGCAGCATATAACTCTAAGTATTATTGCCATTGCTATATATTCATTCCAATTATATTAGGGAAGAAAATGCCAAATGTTATCTACGTTTTAAAAATACATGTTATATATCTTTATTGTGGCTGAAGGTGAAATTAAGATTTATAATATTATGCTTCATAGCATCTAGATGATTGGGCTCTGAGACTAAACAGAGATTGGAAATTCCATTAACATTGCAACTGAATCACAGCAAATTCTACAATTCTGAGCAATGCAGAGAAGCACCCCTTGCTTTCTATTAATCTACTGTGATGAAGAGATGCTTACTAAGCTGTCAGCTAATTAAAAACAGTCAGGCATCAAAACTAACAAGAACACTCTGGAGGAAAAGAAGAAAAAAATAGCTGCTGCATCTTGACAATCTGCTTGTGTAGCTTCTTCTAATCTTTCTTTGACATAGATATATATACCAAGAAACGACCAATCTGCAAGATACTGCTTTTGCTTTTCTCCAGATGTTGGCGATGCTACTTTCCATGGATGTCTTTCATCCAGATGTTACTATGAACAGAGATGAGAAGATGTGGTAGTTTTTATTGATAGAAGGGGTTATGAAGTTGGGTAAAATACAAGAGTGAAAATTGGAGGTGATAGGATAGATAGATAGATAGATAGATAGATAGATAGATAGATAGATAGATGATAGATAGATAGACAGAGGAGAAGAGAAGAGAGGAGAAGAGAAGAGAAGAGAAGAGAAGAGAAGAGAAGAGAAGGGAGGGGAGGGAAAAGGAAAGGTCTATAATATGGAGAAAAGAAAGGAAGAATCTATTTATATGAATGGAGGAGAGAAGAGGAGAGGAGAGAAGAGGATGGGAGGGGAGGGGAGGAAAGGAAAGGAAAGGAAAGGAAAGGAAAAGAAAGAGGAACCAGTCTTTTCCTGCTATTATGTCAGCAGCTTTTATTTTCATATCCTGCCTTTCAAGTTTCTGATATCTCAATGAAACTAACATCTGACACATCTCCCCCCTCCCATTCAGCCGGAGGGATATAGTTTTGCAAACAGCAGGTGGAATGCATAACCAGGTCACCATTTTTGCTGTGCCAACATATTAAAAAATCCTCTTTGAAACTTTCCTTTCTTTCTTTTTCTTTCTTTTTCTTTTTCAGTTGCACGTGGTGCTTACTAACAGGAAACAGCAACTCTCCATGTTGCGTCTTTGTCTCAAGTCATTGTGTGGATTCTCCCATCACACCTTTGCTGGATCACCAAATCCATTGTTCCCTTATTTGTTTTTGTTTTTTCCTCCCTCATTTTGCTACAGCACCTGCTCATTAATGAGAATTAAATCATTTTCCCTTCTTGTTTTCAGCGTCTCGTCTGTTTTCTCTGGGCCATTTTTATGTATGTATTTATTTATTATTTATTTATTTGTTGCACAACCTCAGCTGCACAGAAGAGAGCTTTTGTGCTGGATGCATTTTCAGTTTAGAACAAATGAGCAGAGAGAGAGAGGAAATCGAGGAACATGGAATACTTTGAAAGACCGCTCGCACCACCCAATGCAGAGGGTAAATCGCATTGACAAAATGAAGGCCGCAAAGAAAAACTAAGATCTGAAGGATTGCCGGAGTCCCTGGTTAAGTTGTGATGGTCCTGATCCAGGTGGCAATGAGACATTTTTCATCCTATTGATTTTAGGCAGTTTACGGGCATCCGGCTCAATGCTGGAATGTGTTCATTGTCTTGAATTCACAGTAATTTGACTCGGTGGAGAGCTGCAAACAGATGGAATGTCATGAGAGAGAGAGACAGAGAGAGAGAGAGAGAGAGAGAGAGAGAGAGAGAGAGAGAGAGAGAGAAGTAAACACTTAAAATGCCACTTTTGGAGAGAATCAGAGATGAAACATCCCAACGTGGAATTCATAACTGTTTTCCCATCTACTCTTTGAAGTTTTTGCCCCACAAAAGAACAGGGGTGTTCTAGAGTCAAGCAAACATACAATTAAATAACCATCCTCTTTTCTTAATCTTAATTATCTCTTCCCACAGTAACTGACCCTCTTAGAAAGGGTCAACAATTCCACATTAAACCAATAGAAGAGAATTTTTATATCTCAGGACTGAACTGTGGAATCCGTGACATTATTGCAGATGTTTCATTACCAAACTAGGCAACATCATCAGAAGAAAGAGGTGTTGGGTTTTTGTAGCCAAATGACTTGCCCTATCAGGGTTGGTGGAAGGTTAGTGTTGGTTCCTTGATTAGGCTGCTGTTTACCATTTGATTGTTAGTCTGAGTTAGTAGTTCCTCAATTGGGCTATTATTTGCTGCTTGATTGTTGGTCTAATATTAATCTGCTTATACATCTACATGCTTATACATCTATATGAATTCAGATGACCCACTCTGCTTCTACTCCAGTAGATCTGTACCATGCTAACACCAAGATAATCCTTTACAGCCTAACCCAGGGGTAGGCAACCTTGGCTCTTTAATGACTCGTGGACTTCAGCTCCCAGAATTCCTGAGCCATCCACGAGTTATAAAAGAGCCAAGGTTGCCTACCCCTGGCCTAACCAATGCAACTAGTTTAAAATCCAAATACCCATTTCAGTTCACCCCTGACTTTTCATCTTGCAGTTCTGTCCCTTCCTTCCTTACTTCTCCAAAGGCTGAGTATGTATAATGTTATTGCTTAATTATATGGATCTGTTCCCTGTCAATAAATACGTCTGCCAATACTTTCGGACTTACACTTTAGGCTCTACTTCAAAAGACTGCAATATTGAAATGAATTGCAACCCTCTGCCCATCAGATGGTACTTTTTCCTTGCTCACACTCTACTGTGAATGACAATAATTATCCAACCACTTAACCCTATGAGATGCGACATTGGGGAGGTGATGGCAGAACTTTAAAAGTTGGATCAACACAAAATTACTGCTGACATACGGAAAAGCATGCCACCATGGTGAGCAAATCTCACACCGATACATATATTCTGTATCTTGTCCCAAAGTTAAATAAAAAATAAAAATCTTTCAGCAGCATCCCGGACAAACAAGATGGTGGTTGCCAAATGATAACCCTTCTCCATCTGTTTGCACATTTATGAAATGTCCAGGCATATAGAAAAGGGACAGTGGCTTTATCAACAACCATCTTTGTCCCAATACATCTGCCCATCCCTCCTGGTCAATCAGGGAAGGCATAGGAGAAGGAGAGGCAAAGCCCGGGGGCAGAGTCAAGAGAGGAATCAGCCTGGAATCCTTACATTCCCACAAGTGATGTAAGTTCAACCCCTCTTGAATTCTGTTGACTCTTACCTAGCTCCAATTTTGTACAGACTATTAGTTGACTAGATTCTTGAATACAGGCCTGAGCAATAAATCTGCTTAACTGGAACTTAATGTGTGGTCCTGATTCTTCACACCTAACAGAAGGTATGTTGCAGAATTCCAACACGCAACATTCAGAAAGAGTATCCTACCTGCTGTTGCCTCCCCACCCTGTGGAATTGTGACAAGTCCCTTGGCCTTCCCCGAGGGGGGACATCATAGCAGTCTTCCAATATCTCAGGGGCTGCCACAAAGAAGAGGGAGTCAAGCTATTCTCCAAAGCGCCTGAAGGCAGGACAAGAAGCAACGGATGAAAACTAATCAAGGAGAGAAGCAACCTAGAACTAAGAAGAAATTTCCTGACAGTGAGTACACTGAACCAGTGGAAGAACTTGCCTCCAGAAGTTGTGAATGCTCCAACACTTGAAGTTTTTAGGAAGAGATTGGACAGCCATTTGTCTGAAATGGTATAGGGTTTCCTGCCTGAGCAGGGGGTTGGACTCGATGACCTCTAAGGTCCCTTCCAACTTTATTATTATTATTATATAAAACACAGAGCATCATGCAGCTGTGGGGCTGGTTCCCTTTGTCCTTTGATGAATTTTTAACCAGGCTTTAAGTATCCTTGCCTCTTTTAAATTTGTAGCTTTTATGTATGGGTTTTTATATTTTAACATTTTAATTTTTTTAATAAATATTTTATTAATTTTCTATTTTTACAAACAAGTGCTTAATAAACAACGTGTTGACTGGGCCCATTAGTAATTCCGTGGTACATATAAGCTTCTTCAAACTAAATCCAATATTACACTATCCAATACCTCCTCCCTTCTTCCGGTAATAACACATTAAGCAAATACAATTCTTATTGTTATTAATAGATATAAAGTTAAATATCAGCATTTATTACAGTTTTCTGATAGTATCAATGATATCAGTTTAAAATATTTTTTTCTAACCAAAACGTATCTTAATTGCATTTAGTCAGTCAGTATCCTATTTTCACTTTTTTTTCCAGTTTTAATTTCCCATCCATATTCAAAATATCCCAGTCATTTTTACTTTCAAGCCAAGTTATATTTGGGTATCCAAAAGCTTCCCTTATTCAAAGGTCTTAGCATTTTCTTATTTCCCTTTTCATGCCAAAATATAATATTCTGATTACCAATCTTGTGTATCTAGTTATAATAATATTTCTATTCCTAGCAATCTATTCCTAGCCATATTCAAACATCTAATTTAATGTAATGTCCCCTCTGATAGGTGAAAGCTTCTGTTTTCTTCAGTCTTACTCTAGTTTTCTTCCTTTGCCAACTAACTTTCCACATCAGTGTATTTGGATCATCTAATGTTCTTGTGCATATTATTTGGAGCAAAAGAAACAATTTAGTTAAAAGTATTTTTGGAAGAGCTAGCCCATTGATATTTTAACATTTTATTGTGCACTTCCTGGAGTCCCTCTGTGGGTGAAATGGGCAGTTTTAAAAATGTGACAAATAAATACATAAATAAACAAAAAGTCATGAATGAGCCATCTGGCCTGTTTTTCCTCTGCCAAAAGATGGCCCTGGATATTTGTTTTCACATTTATGTATTTTGATAACTGATATGATATGGACACAAAGGAAGAGATGCCCATTAATGTTTGACAGCCGAGTTTTGATGGATTGATAATTCTCTGTGTTCAACTATTGACCTAGGAGGAGAATGGTTGATTGGTTGCCAGTTCTCCTTGGGTTTTGTGTGTGTGTGTGTGTGTGTGTGTGTGTGTGTGTGTGTGTGTAATAGTAGCGACCATACAATTGAAATCACACCTATTTTTACATGCAGTGCACATGCATGCAACACAAAAAAAAATAGGGCTTTTTTTTTTTCCCATAATGGTCTGATATCCTAATAAATATGCAAATAGAAAACTAATGTTTTTTAATCGGTGAAATCAGAAAAAAAGAAGAGTAATGGGAAAAAATAGCTTTTTCTTCTTTTTTTATTATAAATTTTTACAATTTTACAATAAAAACCCCTTTCCCAATCCCTCCCAACCCTCCCCAAAACCTTCCCCTATTCTTCCCAGAGCTGAATACAGGGTTAACTAAAACTTAAAAGAAAAAACTTTTAAACTCAAATAAACCTCAAACAGATATAATTACATTCAATAAACAAATTATTAAATACTTTAACTCCATTATATATAAAAAACAGAAGGAGAAAAAGAAAAAAAAAAAAAGAAAATAAGAAAAATAATGAAAAAAGAAAGAAAAAAGAAAAAAACTATTCTACACTTCTAAATAATATCTTAAACTTAAATTATTCAAAGGCTAAATAATATTTTCTAATATCATACCTATATTGTATAAAATTTATCCATCTTTTCCACACCAAGAGATACTTCTCTTGCGATTGATCTTTCAAAAAAGCCAAAATTTTTGCCATTTCAGATAAGTAAGAAACTTTAAGAAACCATTCCTGCAAAGTAGGCAAAAATTCCTTCTTCCAATATTGTCCTATTAACAACCTTGCCGCTGTAATTAAATTTAACATTAAAATAATTTCTTTGTCATCATAGCTTTTTCTTCTTGAATCATCTATTTTTTTAAAAAAACAAAAACAAAAATATGCACAGAAGCCAAGTTGTTTTAGGGACTTGGGAAAGAGAAGCAGAGAAAGAGTAATAGGATTAACATCTAAAAAAAAACTATTTTGCTGGGGGGGGGGAGGAAATGGGAGATAGAAGAGGGAAAAAAATCAGTAAAGCTTTGGCAGTTTGTGAACTAAACTGCTTAGGCTGCTAAATGCAGCTTCTCCAATAATGTGTCAGTATCTGCCCGTAATTCTTAAGCTGCTTACTCCAGAGTAATGCCGAAGTGATTGAAATACTCTGAAATATACAGTTTTGCAGAGTGCAACCTCGATGGACTAATCTAAAGCAAATGCTCCGATTTTATGATAAAAGAGGGCTGCAAGTAAATGTCAGCAGATTATAGGATCAAATGCAGACTGTGAAAAGTTTCTGCTGAACTTTCCATCAGGATTCCAGACAGAAAAACTACAAGGCTCTGAACTTATTCCTTGCCTTTTGCTGGACAAATTATGAACAGTATGAAGCCCTTGGCAGAAACAGTTCATTGGCGTTTCCAGCCAGAGAGGCAAATTCCAATTATTTATCAAAGAAAGTCACCCTCGAAACCTTGAACAGGCAATTAATCACCCCAAATTACATTTACTGAACAGATGGAGGCTTGTTGTAATTGAAGAGGCCACATACATGTGATCCTCCAATGACTTAAGGAGTCACACTATTAATACTGACCAACTCCTTTCTCTCCCTAAACTACGCTAAGTAGAGCTGGGCCTGGCTGTAATTGGATGGGAGACTTCTCAGTTAATCCTAGGGCTGGAGCTAAAATGAGAAGTTGAAAAGCAGCCTGTGGGGAGGGGAAAGCCATGACACACCACTTCTGCTTTTTGGTACCCAGAAAATTCACTATTGTGTGAAGGCTCTTTCTGCCCATGTTAGGGCACAGTTCTCCTCTCCTTAAATCAGTGGTGAAATATATAGTGGCTTCGATTGTATTGTCCCTGTTGCTGAACACTTGTGAATCCAGGCCATGGTACGATTTGTATCATTTGAACATGGAACAAATTAATGAATGGGATTAGTGGATACCCTGGGCTTTATTTATCCTTTCACTACACATCACCACCTGGCAGGGGAAAAAAAAAACATTCCTCAATCATACCACACTTGGAATGTTGCATCTAGTTTTGTTTGTCATGATAGAAAAAAGATACTGAGACTCTAGAAAGAGTGCAGAGAAAAGTAACAAAGATAATTAGGGGACTGGAGACTAAAACATACAAAGAATGTTTGCAGGAATTGGGTATGTCTAATTTAATGAAGAGAAGGATGAGGGGTGACATGATACCAGTGTTCCAAAATCTCAGGGGCTGCCACAAAGAAGAGGGAATCAAGCTATTCTCCAAAGTGCCTGAAGGCAGGACAAGAAGCAATGGATGGAAACTAACCAAGGAGAGAAGCAACCTAGAATAGAATAGAATAGAATAGAATAGAATAGAATAGAATAGAATAGAATAGAATAGAATAGAATGGAATGGAATGGAATGGAATGGAATGGAATGGAATGGATTGTTAGAATGTGATTGTTAGAATACATAACAGAACAGAACAGAACAGAACAGAACAGAATAGAATAGAATAGAATAGAATAGAATGGAGTGGAATGGATTGTTAGAATGTGATTGTTAGAGTACGTAACAGAATAGAATAGAATAGAATAGAATAGAATAGAATAGAATAGAATAGAATAGAATAGGGTTGGAAGGGATCTTGGAGGTCTTCTAGTCCAGCCCCCTGCTCAAGGTGCAACCATCTCAGTCAGATTATTGTCCAGTCTCTTCTTGAAAACCTCCAATGATGGAGCACTCATGATTTATGGGGATAAGATGTTCCATTGGTTGATTGACCTCACTGTCAGGAAGTTTCTCCTTAATTCCAGGTTGCTTCTCTCTTTGATCAGCTTCTATCCATTGTTTATCGTCCTTCTCTCTGGTGCTCTGGTGAACAACCTGGCACTCTCTGCCTTGTGGTAGCCCATCAGATACTGGAACACTGCTATCATGTCTCCCCTATTTCTTCTTTTCTTTATACAGGCCAAACCCAAGTTCCGCAGGCGTTCTTCGTATGTTTTGGTCTCCAGGCCTTTGATCATTTTAGTTGCTCTTCTCTGAATTTTTTCCAACCTCTCAACATCTTTTTTTGTGTGTGTGATATGATGACCAAAATTGGCTGCAGTATTCGAGGTGTGGTCTTACTAGGGCTTTATAAAGTGGTACTAATACTTTGCGTGAAATTGAATGAAACTGAAAGAAATTATTACCCTTTTAAATAACGCTAGCAGTTTGGGAGATTACAGGTTGATATGTAAAACCAAAATCGTTCCATTAAGACCAAAAATCCTTCTCTTTCCATGAATAGGATTTAGCCTTGCTAAATGGATAAGCAACAAAAAAGACAATTCAGCATTTTAAGTCTTTTTAGTGTCTTTCTTCTCTCTAAGGAATCTTTTTGTTATTGTAATCAGGCAGTCCTCTTTGGATCCCTGACTGGGAAAAAATAAGAAAATTTGATGTAATTTTCTTTTAAATGGTAACCACTCAATTTAAGGAGGCTTTGTTATAGTAAGAATGAGCCTTATATATCTTCAAATGTTGAACGCTATGCTCAGATTTGAGATGTTCCCCTTCAAGATACAATACTAGCTTTTCCTATAATAATAATAATAATAATAATAATAATAATAATAATAATAATAATAATAAAGTTGGAAGGGACCTTGGAGGTCATCTGGTCCAACCCCCTGCTCAGGCAGGAAACCCTATACCATTTTTTCCAGTCCTCCTTTTGTGTTTCTCTAGAAATGGATCCCATCAGAAATATTTGCGCCTGACTTTGAAAACAGTTCCAGTGCTAGCATTTGTTCAAGCAGAACTAAGCCTCTGAGCATAACAAAAAAATAGGTTCTAAGAAAGCATAAGCTCTGAGAAGTGGTGTTCAAACTTGAAATTATCTTTTAAAGGAGACTGAACTCAAAGGGGCTTCACAGAAAACATTGCCTTTATAAGCTGGATACGCACCGAGATTATTTATTGGCATTGTTCGCTGTGATTAAAAAGAATGTGTCCTGATGCTCGTACTTATGTCTACACATCTTCAACATCAACTATACAACTTAGGGTGCATCAAATCAAAGCACCAGCTAGCAGGATTTGTCCTTCTCCAGGCCAAGCCTATACAAGGGCATGGAGAGGTAGTTGCAATTTTTTACAAAAACAAATGCAAGCTCACAAACATATGCAGGATAGAAACAAGTTCCCCAAAGTCTAGAAAATTTGCCTTAAAAGAGTTCCATTCCAGTAGGCAGAAGACTAGTCAGGTGACGTCTAAGGATCAAAACTTTGTAGAAGGATTGTCACTGGTCCAATTCCAGAATTAAGATCACGAGGTTCACAGGTCATAAGTTGAGGTGCATGGAGTAAAGGTTAATGGGTGGATGACATCAAAGAAATATATATATTTGAAAAATCTGAAAACAAAAAGCAACAAATACTTGCTCCCAAGGAAATCCCGGATGCCTGGTGTTTTGTAACTTATCTTTAGGATGCTGAATAGAATGAAGAAATTGGCAAAATCGTTTCATTATCACCTATTTTATTAACATTTATTAGTATTTCTCTTACAGGATATGAAGCACGAGACACAGGAGAAGGTGTGAAGCAAAAGTTTACTAATGGGGAAGCAGGTGTGTTTCAGAAAAGCTTGATTTACACTGCAACCACCCCAGAAATTTATCCTCTCAGCTCCTCAGTGTTATTGACACCAGTAGACGTGAGAAATCTGAAGCAGTTTTCAAAGAATCTTAATGCCGTTGTGTTAACATATCCTGAACTAACTGAGCTAGGATTTTAAAAAAATAAAATAAAAAAAAATATCATTCCATCAAGTGATTTTTGCTCCAGCTGTATTTATTTGCTAAAATAAATGGGGAGGGAGATGTTGGGGACTGTTCCACACCTTTTTGGAGAGTTATTCAACGTTGTTTTATTATCTTAGGGAGCCCCAAAACCATTCCTTTAATATTGGTTTTGGTCCTTCTTCTTCCTGCCCTAATGAGAAATTTCAAAAGAACAAGCCTGTGATGAGAAGGGTGCTGGAAAACTCTGTCTGGTCAGTGACCCATAAATTGTTCAGCCACACTGCCAATGTTCAAATATCCTGTGTCGGCAGCCTTTTCTTTCACCCTGCTCAGATCTGAAGAATCTCTAGAGAAGCTGCCATTTTCAAAGGCTTCCCTCCTTCAGACATTAGCATCGATTGGATAAATGTCTCTAATAGGCGAGGGACAGTTGAGTAACGTGAACAGTGTAATACTGGATGAAGTATATTGTGAAGAAGGAAGTAACTCCAAGTAATTCTTCTGGATGTGAGAGAATAGGCAGTGGTGGCAAACCTGTGGCACGCGTGCCGGAGGGGGCACTCAGAGCCCTCTCTGTGGGCATGCGTGCCATGCTCTTTGGCTAAGTTTTCACAGGAAAAAAAGCTATTTCTCAAGCCCCCTCCTGGCAAAAATGGAGCCAAAGCGTGCCTCGCTCTTATTGAGAGCAATCCTGCAAAAAAAGGATGACAAAGGACAGCACAGTTATCTCTGAAAATGAAATCCTTAAAGTGTGGAATTCTTTGCCAAGTAATTTTAAGTCAATGAAAGCACTTGGGATTGCTTTCCTTACTTTGTTTGGATCATCTTATGCTTGTGAGCAGCTATTTTCAACTTTGAATTATATCAAATCTGACACCAGAAGCAGACTAACAGATGACCCAAGTGCAGCATGTGTTGCTCTCAAACTTACGAAGTACGAGCCAAGGTTAGACAAATTATCAGCATGCATGTGACAGCAAAAATCACATGAATTGTTCAAAAGCATGCCAAATGCAAACTTTTGCCTTTCATTAAAAAGTCTCTTGTATCATTGAAAGCTTTGTTATTGTGTTTTTCTTTTAAGACAAAAGATGTTAAGGTATGAGTTGTTTTTTCTAAACTAAAACCTCAGTATTCAGGTTAAATTGCTGATAAATAAGTGGGTTTTGGGTTGCAGTTTGGGCACTCGGTCTCTAAAAGGTTCGCCATCACTGGAATAGGGGGTCTATTTCTTGTATAGCAGAAAGTCTGAGTCAGCAATTTGCTGTTCAATTTTTATTTCTTGTTCTAACTTAGCTTCTGGATGAACTCCAGGAAAATCTAAGATTATAGCCTTCTACGTGGGTTAAAAAGCAACCTTTGCTTTGACATCCATAGGAATAATCAAAATTTACATTTTAATGTTTTCCTTCCTGGTAATCGTTATGTAACCAGGTTATTGGGGGGGAGGGGAAACCTTTTTCCCTTCTATCATGCACAAGTAGTCCTCAGCTTACGACAGCTCACTTAGTGATGGTTCGAAGTTACAACAGCACCGAAAAAAAGAGACTCATGATCATTTTTCACACTCATGACCGTTGCTGCAGCCCCACAGTCAGGGGATCAAAATTCAAATGCTTGGCAACTGACTCACATTTATGACCATTTCAGTGTCCTGGGGTGATGTGATCCCCTTTTGTGACCTTCTGAAAAGCAAAGTCAGTGTGGTCGCATGGCTAACCTAAGAACTACAGTGATTCGCTTAACCAGGGGTCTTCAAACTTGGCCCTTTTATGACTTGTGGACTTCAACTCCCAGAATTCCTCAGCCAGGCATGAAGCCCACAAGTCATAAAAGGGCCAAGTTTGAAGACCCCTGCACTTAACAAACGTGGCAAGGAAAGTTGTAAATGGGACCAACATCACGTAGCCAATTTCTCACTTAGCAACGTAAATTCTGGGCTCAGTTGTGGTCGTAGGTTGAAGACTACTTATATTGCATCTCAGTAAATTATGATATGTGACTGATGGCTGAAAAAGTTAGTGAATAATAGTGTTTAGAAGGAGCCACTATTTTTTTTTTTTTTTCAGCCAAATGGATCGACCTAGTTGGGAAAAGACTGGATAGTGGAGAGGCTACCTTGTGTTTCACTCTTCAGTCTTGGTTGAAATGCAAAGAATTTCATGAATTCACTTTGATCCCTTTGGAGTTTCCATGGCAGACTCCATAATTAATTGTTATTCCTAATTTCTCATAAGGGTGTTTTTTTTTAATGTTATAGTACAGTTTTGGTAAGCCCCTTGGAAACAAAGTGTGGAAAGCACATAGAAAACTCCTCTAAATATACAGAAATGCTACAGCTATGATTCACATAAATGTAAAGACTGATAACATTGGTGTGTAAAAAATGGCACCACAAGGTGATCCAATGTCATTCGGACTATTCTTAATGAGCCTCTGTAGGGGGTATTCAAACAACTGAAGTAGAAATAAAGGGTAATGGGGAATACCTTAGGCAGTTCCATTTTACCCATCATGTTATTCTTTCTCCATAAGTGCTGAAAACCTTCAGATGTGAATAGCAAACTCAAATGTCAGTAACAATTTCTACAGGATTTAACAACTGCTTCCAACCTCTGCCAATAAATAATTATTATGAACTAGAGAAGGCCAACCACAGCACCTACCGTCTCTTTCTTTTTCTAAATCCTATATTTTCTACAGTTCCATCAATTATTCCATTCCATTGGTGTAGGGCAGGGGTAGGCAACCTTGGCTCTTTTATGCCTCATGGACTTCAACTCCCAGAATTCCTGAGCCAGCATGGCTCAGCATGGAAATATCTCTATTTCTCCTCAGCATGGCTGGCTCAGGAATTCTGGGAGTTGAAGTCCACGAGTCATAAAAGAGCCAAGGTTGCCTACCCCTGGTATAGGGCCATCATAGACTTGCTTGTATATGGAAATGGATATATTTTTATTTAATTTCCATTCTCAAGACTCAAGTCCTATAAAACCTGTTCCCTAACCTTGACTACCACAACAGAAACACTACATTTTGGACATTTTGATTAGCACCCCTCCAAAACTGTAAATGGATAGGACGTCGCTACAAACATTTTATACATGTTTATTCCTTTGAAGTGTTATTCTTCAGACTGTTTTTTCCACAGCAAACTCATGCATTATTTAAGGAGAAGATAATGTGATTCGCAAGAAGGATGGATAGCAGGCAGAGGCAATTGTCAGCTTCACGAGCTAGACCAGACCAGGGAACATCAACTCCATGGGAAGACTTTTATTGAGATTGGCTAAAATAACAGAATCTCGCAAATCCGATTGTGTTGTTGTTCCTTTTCCGCCTTGTAATTTAGTGAATCTGCCTGAGCAGGTTCTGAATGTTATCTCATCATTCTCGATTTTAAAAACGCTTCAGCTCCTTTCCCCCCACCCAGGTAAATGGTTCCTGCATCTATCTACTGAGGTCATTTTCCTTAATTTCTATTGAAAAAAATATATAGCCATTCTGGTCCCATTGTTGATGAGCTGCAATCTTTAATAAATGCAAGCGTGCTGGTATCGCTCACCTTTCGGCTTCTGGGCTGCAAATAGGTGAATAGATAAACAAACATATCCATTTTCATTTGATTGTGCTCCCATCAGTGAATATTATAGTTGCGGCTTCCAGTTTGTTTTCCTATATCTCATTTGATAAAAGAAATAGAGTTAGTGTGTAGATTGTGCCAGAGGAAGGCATTGTTTTTTATTTATTTATTTCTTAATCTCCCATCAGTGTGAGTGCTCTCCAAAACACAATCTCACACCACACCAACTGTGGCAGCTGCCCTGTAATCATTATAAAATCCTAACAAAAACAGATAGCACCCTTCTTCCTCGCTGGGCATTAAAAATCTTCAAATGCCCAGTGGAAAGGGTACATTTGAAGCAATTTTCTAAAGAGCAAACACACAGGTGCTAAACAAAAATAAAGATTTGTGGCATAGTTTTGCTGTCCATGTAGAAATGGCCAGCGTGGTCTGTAAGAAAAAGCCTTAAATCTTGGCACCCTTACTAGTTTCCACTGTCCTTGATTATTAACAGTGCTTTTGCCTTTCCTTCTTGAATAAGCCCAAAGAACTTTGCGGCTGATAATTCTTGAGGCATTTCTTAATTAGGAGTGCGTGGATCCTTCCATTTTTCAACTATAAGACCTGGTTTCACTGTACAAGCAACATCTTGTCCTATTGTAGAGCAAAATCTGTAGCAACTTGTCCAGCACAAAGCCCTACTTTAGGGTGCTATCAGCTAATGTTAAGATAGATAGATAGATAGATAGATAGATAGATAGATAGATAGATAGATAGATAGATAGATAGATAGATAATGGATGGACAGAAGATAGATAGGTAGATAGATAGATAGATAGATAGATAGATAGATAGATAGACAGATAGATAGGAGAGATGATGATGATGATGAGAGAGAGAGAGAGAGAGAGAGAGAGAGAGAATAGATAGGAGAGATGATGGATGGATGGATAGATGGATGGATGGAGATAGATAGATAGATAGATAGATAGATAGATAGATAGATAGATAGATAGACAGACAGACAGATAGGAGAGATGATGATGATGATGAGAGAGAGAGAGAGAGAGAGAGAGAGAGAGAATAGATAGGAGAGATGATGGATGGATGGATGGAGATAGATAGATAGATAGATAGATAGATAGATAGATAGATAGATAGATAATGGTGATGATAATGAAGATAGATAGACAGACAGACAGACAGACAGACAGACAGACAGATAGATAGATAGGAGAGATGATGATGATGATAGATAGATAGATAGATAGATAGATAGATAGATAGATAGATAGATAGATAGATAGATAGATAGATAGACAGACAGATAGGAGAGATGATGATGGATGGATAGATGGATGGATGGATGGATGGATGGAGATAGATGATAGATAGATAGATAGATAGATAGATAGATAGATAGACAGACAGACAGACAGACAGACAGACAGACAGACAGACAGACACTCCATTCTGGGTCTGGGCAACAAAAAATTAGCTACTGGTTCTGCTGAACTGGTGCAAACTGGCTGAATCCCACCATTGCTAAAATGGGACCAGAACCCATATTCACCTGCTGTCTAGCCTGGTGCCTTAGCCACTACACCAAACTGATTCTCGATTTGATTTAAGTAGTTTAACGAATTAGCTATCCTTCACCCCTTCCACTTTGCATCCACTTTAAAAGTAACCAAATGTACTTTTATGCTATGGACAAAACCCAATTACCAGATAACCCCTTTGAATTAAAAACAAAACAAAAAACACACCAGTAGTATTATCTTCTAGAAGATAAATCCATCTCCCTAGTCAGATGAGTGCTCAGTGGAGGATAGGATGACTCGTTTTCTCCGTTTTGAATTGTGCTCTGCTAACTGATGGATTTCCATTTAGCTAGTTGGAAATGTCAGTCAACAGGTGTTGTAGCCAACTGTGAAAATATCTAATGAGGTTTTATGCAACAGATCATTTACTTTTCTCTAAATTGTCCCATTACCTTAATTTTCAACAGGCTGTAACACCACTGGCATTCCAGATATATATTTCCTATTTAGGGTGTATATATATTTAAAATGCCAGTAATTATCAAATTGAGCCAAGTTGGTGTGATGGTTAAGGCACCAAGGAGACGGTGAGTTCTACGTTTCTTTCCTGGGCACAAAGTCAGATGGTGACCTTGGACCAGCCTGTCTCCTAGCACTAAGAAGAAGTAGAGAATAGAATAGGATAGGATAGGATAGGATAGGACAGGACAGGATATTGGAGAATAGAATAGAATAGAATAGAATAGAATAGAATAGAATAGAATAGAATAGAATAGAATAGAATAGAATAGAATATTGGAGAACAGAATAGAATAGGATAGGATAGGATAGGATATTGGAGAATAGAATAGAATAGAATAGAATAGAATAGAATAGAATAGAATAGAATAGAATAGAATAGAATATTGGAGAACAGAATAGGATAGGATAGGATAGGATAGGATAGGATAGGATATTGGAGAATAGAATAGAATAGAATAGGATAGGATAGGATAGGATAGGATAGATATTGGACAACAGAATAGAGTAGAGTGGAGTGGAGTGGAGTGGAGTGGAGTGGAGTGGAGTGGAGTGGAGGGAGGGGAGGGGAGTGGAGTGGAGTGGAATGGGATGGGATGGGATAGGATAGGATATTGGAGGATAAAATAGAATAGAATAGAATAGAATAGAATAGAATAGAATAGAGTAGAATAGAATAGAATAGAATAGAATAGAATAGAATAGAATAGAATAGAATAGAATAGAATAGAATAAACAAAGTTGGAAGGGATCTTGGAGGTCATCTAGTCCAACCCCGGCCTCTTCTGAAGTCCTGCCAACAAAATTGCACGGACTTATCCAGGCAACTGCTCGGAGTCAGCATTAACTCAAAGGCATAAATTTATATATTTATTTTTATCCTGCCTTCATTATTTTTTACAAATAATTCAAGGCAACAAACATATACCTAATACCCCTTTCTCCTCCATTTTTTCCCCACAAGTCGGTGACGAGAAAGATAGTGATTCTCCTCCTCCTCCTCCTCCTCCTCCTCCTCCTCCTCCTCCTCCTCCTCCTCCTCCCTCCTCCTCCTCCTCCTCCTCTTCCTCTCATTAAATCACCTTAACCAAAGTTCAAGTCTCTGAGAATATTATAAAAGAGGGAATATTTGGGGTTTTCTTTTTTTCAGATTATATGTGTGTGTGTGTTTGTGTGTGTGTGTGTGGTTTAAGTAATGTAATTAAGGAAAACTCAACATATGTTGCAGCAGAATGCTGCAGGCCTTTATTAGTGAACTACGCTGGAGTAAGTCTAGACTTCTAAGTATGTGGTAATTTTTTAAGTGCAGCAGAAGCAATGGTACAGTTTATTTTTTCAGTGTACTGGATTAATTGGCTATAAAAAAAAAAAAAACCGGGGGCCTGTCTATTGTAAGGAAAATCTACTTGTTTACCAGTTTGCTTTTTGCTCTGCGAAAGAAATAACCCCTCTTTTCACTTGCACGAATTCTAAAAGTCAACGAAGGACAAAACTATAAGTTATTTTGGAGTTTCGTGAGATGGGAACACATCTGAATATACTGTAAGCTGCTGGCATTCTAAGTTTTTGAGGCAGGTACCATAGATACTATAGGCATATACCAGGGGTAGGCAACCATGGCTCTTTTATGACTCATGGACTTCAACTCCCAGAATTCCTGAGCCAGCCGTGCTGAGGGGAAAGGGAGAGGTTTCCAATGCTGGCTCAGGAATTCTGGGAGTTGAAGTCCAGGAGTTATAAAAAAGCCACGGTTGCCCCATGCTGGCTGAGGAATTCTGGGAGCTGAAGTCCACAAGTCATGAAGGGGCCAATGTTTCCTACCCCTAGCATATACTGTAGTACAGTGGTTCTCAACCTGTGGGTCGGGACCCCATTTGGGGTCGAACGTCCACTTCACGGGGTCGCCAAACAATGCAGTCCACCATTTTCCCCCCTTTTCCTTAGTTGTGCTACTCCCTTTTATTCTATTGGCTTTTGAAAGCCAATAAAATAGACTCTCTTGAATAGAGTCTAATTCTATTGGCTTTCAAAAGCTAATAGGAATTGTCCAGGTTGTCTCTGCCCTGCTGAGCCCACCAAAAGTCCCATTCTGCAAACGGTGCTGCACCAGTTGAGTAGTCCTCGACTTACAATCAGTTGAGTAGTCCTCGACTTATGACCGGTAGAGTAGTCCTCGACTTATGACCGGTTGAGGGTTGTGGCATTAAAAAGGTTGAGAATCACTGCTGTAGTACATGGACAAAACCATTACTGAGGTTGTAGTATAGGATATTTCTCCTACTCTGACCTTTGTTTCACCTCCTTCTCTCTCTCTTTTTTTAATCTCTCCTTTTTCTCTCCAAGCATATTTAAGAATGCACAAGGGAGCCAGTGGCTGTCATGATGGAATATAAGTTCAGAAATGTTCAAGGTACACTAATTTCAGAGATCAAGAGAGACAGAGAGGATAGACAACACTTGGATATTGTTGCATCCTTTCTAGATAGGTAGATTAAACACGGACACATTTTACAGGGTGTTAATCCTGTATAAATAGAAAGACTGAGAAAATAGTCCACCAATGATTTGGTGACACTTGCAGTTATTCAAATACATATCTTCAGGCAACTGGCAAGTGTCAATTGAGAATAGGATAGGGTAGGGTAGGGTAGGGTAGGGTAGGGTAGGGTAGAATAGGATAGGATAGGATATGATAAGGTAGGGTAGGGTAGGATAGGATAGGATAAGGTAGGGTAGGGTAGGGTAGGGTAGGATAGGATAGGGTAGGATAGGATAGGGTAGGGTAGGGTAGGGTAGGGTAGGGTAGGGTAGGGTAGGGTAGGGTAGGATAGGATAGGATAGGATAGGATAGGATAAGGTAGGGTAGGGTAGAGTAGGGTAGAGTAGGATAGGATAGGATAGGATAGGATAGGATAGGATAGGATAGGGCAAGGCAGGGCAGGGCAGAACAGAACAGCAAAATTGGAAGGGGCCTTGGGGGTCTTCTAGTCCAACCCCCTGGTCAGGCAGGAAACCATCTTTGGAGTAAAGACTGGAGAAAGGCATATTGGAAATAACTGTCAGGCATAAACAATCAGATCTACAAATGTAGAATTCAAGCTAGCTACTTCATTGTATTCTGTCTATGATACAGAAATCCCTCCAGACTGCTTGCCTTCACTTGGGAACAGATAGATAAAGTTCAATGGATTTTGGAGGAGAGCGTCAGTTCTGGATCACTTGTGGCTGCACAATGATTCAAGGCTATTTCCCCTCTTGATTCCTCCTCCCTCTCTGGCATTTCCCAACAGTAACAAATGTAAAAACAAATATAAAAAGGTTTGAATTTAATTCAAACACACACACACAAACTTTAGCCTTATTTTACATGGACAAAGTAGAGAATACTGGATATTTTAAACCAATTTAAAATAAAAAAAAATTGTTTGCATCTACGATCTATCCCTAGTTCTATGTAAAGAGTTAAAATGCAGTGGTCCTCTAATTGTCGATGTTTGTCCAGCTTTTAAAAAGTAGGTACCCCAATATTACAGATAAATCTTAATTTTACATTATATTTCATCATTTTTCATAATAGGATTGCAAAAAAATATAATAAAATAATAAAATAAATAAATAAAATAAATAAATAAATAAAAAAAATAATAGAATAAAATAATAAAGGAACCAGAGTCCTTAAATACATTATTTATTGCAAAAGGAGTTCATTCCAGCCAGTGCTTCATATCCTCTTTAGCTCCTTTAATTTGTTTTCAGTTGCTTCAGGCTAGGGCAGAAATGGAAAGCACTTAAATACAGGAAGATGTAAAAAAAGAAATCAATAAAACATAAATAAGAATTAAGAGGCATGTCCATTTTTAAAAAGGGCAGCTTAGGACACAATGGGTTGGACCTCTGCAGCAGATTAGTTTCTTTCTCCCAAATTTTAAAGGGAACATTTGCAAGACCACGAATACCCTTTGAAATCTATATGTTCGCAGCAGACGTGGTTAATCAACCAGAAGAGGACTGGAAGAGATCTTAGAGGTCATCTAGAACAACCCCCTGCTCAAGCAGGAGACCCTACACCATTTCAGACAAATGGTTGTCCAATCTCTTCTTAAAACGTACGAAAGCCTTTTCCCACCGTTAAATTGAATTGCTTTATACCCCGTTCTCTGATTGCCAAAATTTTACCAGCTGGATAAAATTTGTGGTCCTCGTTACCAACCCTTTCCCTGCCTCAGTGGCCTCTGCTTCAAATCCCTGACATCCCTCCAAATCAGGGAGGACAAAGACCAGTAAACCATAACTACCTTGAAGCCATCTTTGGAGGATGTAGGATTAAAGTGAGAGAATGCTTCTTAAAACATGGCCACAGCAAAGGTTTAATCCTGCTTCGCGAAAGGACTTAGGAAGTGAAAAATATGAATATCAGTGGGATCCAATATGAATAAAATCACCAGGAGCTGTGGTGGTGCGGTGGTTAGAATGCGTCATTGCAGGCAAACTCTGCCCACAGTCTGGTGTTAGATCCTGACAGGGTTCAAGGTTGACTCAGTGTTTCGTCCTTCCCAGGTTGGTAAAATGAGGATCTGTGTGGTTGGGGAAAACATGATGCTTCTATATTCTAAACCTCCCAGAGAGTGCTGTAAAACACTATGGGGTGGTTCATTTAAAAAATAATAATAATTTTATTCAAATACAAATAATACAAACATAATACATATAAGTCTACATAAGAAGCAGTATAAAGAAATTACAAATATTACAGTGCACCCCCCCCCCCGGAGACCATTTGTATTACTTATATTTTTTCTCATATAACAACTTGTGATATACAATATATTTCAATTGTGCCCGTATCCTCTCCAAAACAGCGTATGTTCTTGAGTAGGTTTATTCCCTTTGCCATCCATCAACACTGTTTTTATAAAATCCTCCCATATTTCTTTATACTTATTTACTTTAATAATCCCTTTTTAAAATTTAATTTCTGTTGTTAATTTATCATGTATTGCCATATTCCATATTTCATTATACCACTCATTTCTTTGAATAACCCAATTCCGTCTCCAATATTTAACCATCACTAATCTAGCTGCCATTATCAAATTTACAATCCATCCTTTTTTGCTTCGTTTATATCTTGTTTTTCCACCAGTAACAGTAAGGCAATCCTCGGTGACATATCTAAATTTACATTCAAAAGTTCTTTAATTACCCTAAACACTATGTCCCATATCTTTCGTGCGCTATCACAATCCCACCACATATGTTTATATGTTCCAATCTCTTTCTTGTACCTCCAGTAAATATTTGTATATTTAACATCTATTTGATGTAATTTACGTGGTGTTAGGTACCACCTCCATATCATTTTATATCCATTTTCCTTAACTCTACCTGATATATTCTTATATACTCTTCTATTCCAAATATTTTTCCAATCTTTATTGTTTATTTCTCCTAAATCTGTTTCCCAAATTAATTTGGGAAACTATGGGGTGGTTTATAACTCTAAATTCTGTTGTTATTGCCATCGCTATTTCTAGGATATGTTTTTGCTGTGCCGTAAATGCACAGTGAGAACAGACTAGTGTGATATTTAAAATGAAGGGAAACCTATTACTGTTCCCATTGCTCAGCATCTAATGTTATTTGCTCTGGGGCAGTATAATTTTAATTTTCTAGATGATCATATCATATTGCTTTTCTTTTTCATCCTAATTGTACACGGTACAGTAGATGTTAAAATAGACTCCATTAGTCTGAGCTATTATGCGAACGTCCTTAAAACATTGCACATGAACACACATCTATATATCGATTTTGAATGGGCTGTGAGGATGGCCTTGGGAGTCAGGAGAAAACATCAAAACCTGGACAACCTATAAGAGAAATCTGACTCCTAAGAAGGAATAAGGGTGGATAAAGCATCTCAGAAGGGATCTTTCCAGAAAAATAGTCAGGAAAGAGAAAAGATAAAATAAAGTCTCACTCAACTCCTCCAGTTGCTTCATCAGGCTTGGTAGTGCTTTGGGCTTTCAGCTGGTGCGACGTAATGAGCGGCCATGTTAATGGCTGCTCTTTTCTTCTTTGGTCCTGAGGGGCTGATCAAACGGAGAGGCTGCCGCCCCTCTGCGATCAAGCGAGTGCCCTTCCCAATGGTGGTCGCCCCTCCAGAGCAACTTTCAACCCTTTCCAGGGTCTCCTGAAGAAGGAAAACCGGACGGCGGGGAATAGCAATCTAGCAATCTATTAATTTGAATTTGGTATAATAACTAAGGGAAACAACAGGAAATTTTTGATGATGTAAACTGATCTATGTATGGACAAGTGTGTTATTGGACTATGTATTACCCAACCACCATGTTGCTTCCTTAATACCCGAAGTTTTGTAAAAATGGAAAATGAATAAAACTTGTTTTGTTTTTTTAAAAAAGAAGCGACCTTTCCTAGTTTTGCTGGCTTCCAAAGGAAGAAACGGTGGACGGAAAACTCTAGGACTGAAAATAACATGCTTTATGGATTTGTCCATAAAGAAATGGGATATGGGATGAAGAGGTCCATAGTGGTAAACTAAGAAGGACTGGGGTGTTCTGAAAATTGTTTAAACATGTTGTGATGAAAGTTTGGAAGTCACTTCTTTCTATATTTATTCTCTCCTTTCGCTGCCTTCTTACTGTTCTTTCTTTTTCTTTCTACTTCCTTGTCCGTTGCGCATTTCACTCCTTCTTTTGGTTAAGTTTGCGTTATATTTTGCTATTGTAATTAGCAATAGCTGAATAAAAAAAGTTATATAGAACAAAATAAAGCAAAAGGAGGGACCCTCCCTTGTTTGTTGAAAAATTAAGGTAAGAGAGAGGGAAAGTGCTTTTGGACTTAACTTTTACAATAACTTTTCTGTTATTGTAATCTTACAATAAAAGTAGTGTTACTATTCATGCTAATTTTGGTTTTCTGGTGTGGACTACTGCAAAGGATTGACATCTCTCTCTCTCTTATATCTATCTATATCATCTACACCTATCTATATCTCTATATATTTATATCTACATATCATCTATATCTACAATATATCTATTATATCTCTGTATCTGCCTATCTGTCTATCTATCTATCTGTCTGTCTGTCAGTCAGTCTCTCTGTCTGTCTGTCTATCTATCTATCTATCTATCTATCTATCTATCTATCTATCTATCTATCTATCGAGTCTATATATCTATGTATCTTAATATCTATGTTACTGTCTGTTTCTGTCTGTCTGTCTGTCTGTCTATCTATCTATCTATCTATCTATCTATCTATCTATCTATCTATCTATCTATCTATCTCTTTCTGTCTCTCTTATCTCTATATCTATCATCTATAATCTCTATCACCTATAATCTATATCTACAATATATCTATATCCATCTGTACCTATAATCTATACCTACATTTACATCTGCCTCTGAGTATTCAGACCTTTTAAAATAGACTTTATTGCATTCTCCCTTTTGATTAATTTGTCCTGGAGCTATAACTTTCAATATCATTTGTGCCTTATTTCATCCTATTATCCTCATCGTAAAGTTACTAGATTATTAAAAGGACATGGCTACTTTCTTCTTCTTTTTTTTTTATCAGTCCATCCATAATTTAGAATGTTTGCCACTGCAATTATAATTTCCCTTTTCATCCAGCCTCTGTGAGTGAATACATTAAACCTGCAAATTATTTTACAGAAAACCAGCCTTTGAGAAATGCCTAATGCCATTTGTCATCCTTAAGTAGGTAAAGCAAAAGATTTAGATTGAAGTCAAGTTTACCTACCGCATGTGGTGGCCTCGGATCAGCTAACACTCACGTACACAGAACAGGCATAAATAATAAGTATGAATAATAAGTATGATTATTCATAAGCCTTTAATAAGGAGTGATCTCAAAGAAAAAGCGGGAATCACTGTCACAAAGATGAGGGGGGCAAACTACTTTTCAAGCACCAGAAGGCAAGATGGAAATTAACCAAGGAGAGAAGCAACCTAGAACTAAGGAGAAATTTCCTAACAGGGAGAACAATCAGCAAGTAGAACGTCTTGTCTTCAGAAGTTGTGGGTGCTCCATCACTGGAGGCTTTTAATAAGAGACTAGACAGCCACTTGTCTGAAATGGTATAGATTCTCCTGCATGTGCAGGGAGTTGGACTAGATGACCTCCAAGGTCCCTTCCAACTTCTATGAATAAAGTAATCAGAGAAAAGATCTACCTCTGAAAAGTTCTACCTTCTTCAGATGTAAGTTCTACCTTCTTCAGTTTTTATTATCAGTTTCCCATTTACTTTTGATGCATACATCCCAGGTCTCAGAGATGGAAACAGGGCAAACAGGGCACAGAAAGTTGTTGTGCACAGCTGTGGTTATTAGCAACGTACAGCACGCTATTAACCAACCAATAAACATTGTTTCGTGGATGAACAGAGAAAGGCTCTTTAAAGTCAATCTAGGTTAATCTGTGTTGAATTCAGCATCTATCCCTGAGAAGATTTCTACATTGGAACTTGACTTCATTCACGTTTCTTCATTTTATTCTACTCTCTTGCTATGATTCTGAGTTTCTGCGATCCCCTTTGGTCCTCATCCTTACATTGCCAATCGACTTTATGCAACTCCAGGCAGCTCTTAATCACCTCCATGTAATCTTACCGTCTTGGTTCTTATTTTCGTGGCAATAACTTTATTCAACTCGGCTGATCACATTTTCTCTAGCTCGGCTCTATCTAATCTTCTTTGTCTGCCTACTCATTCTAGTTTTACCTATGTTTTTTATTCATTGGCCACTAGTCTATTGTTATTTGTTTCCAGATGCCAAGCCTGTTCTATCAGACTCTCTCTTGGGGTGGAGATTTCTCTCTCTCTCTTTCTCTCTCTCCCTCCCTCCCTCTCTCTCCCTCTCTTTATCTATCTATCTATCTATCTATCTATCTATCTATCTATCTATCTATCTATCTATCTATCTATCTATCTATCTATCTATCTATCTATCTCACCCTTTCTCCCCTCTATATTCTTCGCTATTTCCAAAAGGATTCTCCCCTTTCTTTGGATGACCAGCTGTTTTATTGATTACTCCTTTCATCCCCTGTGCAGTGGTAATAAAAGTTGGCTTTCAGTGAAGAGCTCTCTCTCCCTCCCTCTCTTTGCCTTTCTCTGCCTCTGCCCCCCCCCTCACACACACACATCTCTCTCTCTCTCTCTCTCTCTCTCTCTCTCTCTCTCTCTCTCTCTCTCTCTCTCTCTCTCTCTCTCTCTCTCTCTCTCTCTCTCTCTCGGCTCTCTCTACCCCCACATGCATATCCTTTCTCTCTCTTTTTCTCATTTCTCTCTCCCTCCCTCCCTCCATGTCTCTCCTCTCTCTCACACACACAGCTTTTCCCTGTCTTTCTCCTCTCTCACACACACAAACACAAACACACACACACAGCTGTCTCTTTCACACACAACTCATATATTTCTCTTTCCCTCCCTCCCTTTCTCTCCCGCGTGCACACCTCTCTCATCTCTTTCTCCCTCTCTCTCACACACAACACACATCTCTCTCTCTTTCACACACAACACAGCCCTCTCATCTCTATCTTGCTCATCTCATCTCTCTCTCACACACCTCTGTCATCTATCTAGAATAGAATAGAGCTGGAAGGAACCTTGGGGGTCTTCTAGTCCAGCCCCCTGCTCAAGCAGGAGAACCTATACCATCTCAGACGAGTGACTGTCCAGTCTCTTCTTAAAAACCTCCAGTGATGGGGCGCCCATGATTTCTGGAGGCAAGCTGTTCCACTGGTTAATTGTCCTCACTGTCAGGAAGTTCCTCCTTAATTCCAAATTGCTTCTCTCTTTGATCAGCTTCCAACCATTGTTTCTCGTCCTTCCATCTGGTGCTCTGGTGAACAACCTGACCCCCTCTGCCTTGTGGCAGCCCCTCTAATACTGGAACACTGCTATCATGTCTCCCCTGTTTCTTCTTTTCTTTAGACTAGCCAAATTCAAGTCCCACAGCTGTTCTTTGTATGTTTTAGTCTCCAGGCCTTTGATCATCTTAGTTGCTCTTCTCTGAATTTTTTCCAAACTCTCAACATCTTTTTTGTGATATGGTGAGCAAAATTGGTTATCTATTATATCTCTATATATGTGCATCTAATCTCTTTTCTACCTATCTACCTATCTATCTATCTATCTATCTATCTATCTATCTATCTATCTATCTATCTATCTATCTATCTACCTACCTACCTACCTACCTACCTACCTACCTACCTACCTACCTATCTATCTATCTATCTATCTATCTATCTATCTATCTATCTATCTATCTATCTATCTATCTATCATCTCTCTCTCTCTCTCTCTCTCTCTCTCTCTCTCTGATTTGTAATACCTGTTTAAAATACTGGCAAATAACCCATTTTATGCATGAGCACACATGTACAGTTACCACACAGAGGAAGATGTGCTAGGACAGTAGTGGTGAACCTATGGCGCGCATGCCAGAGGAGGCACTCAGAGCCCTCTCTATGGGCACATGCGCTATGCCCCGGAGATGGCAACCATTCCTCTTCAAGCAGCTGCCCACTAACTTGCTGAGGTCCCACATGGGCGGATACATGCCAGCATGGATGGTTTCCCTCCCCCCCCGTCCCATCCCTCCTGGCCTCCCCTCCCCTCAACCCGCAGGATGTGCCTCCTGCCCACTGTCCCACCCACCAGAGACCTCCTGGATCGCCCCCAACCCTGTCCAGCCCCCACAGGAGTCCCTGCCCACGAGCAACATCGAGGTGACCATGCCCACCTTGGCCGCACCCACCCATTCTGCCATGACCACCACAGCCACGCCTACCCAATGAGCCACGCCCACCTGGCACCCGGCGATAAATAAGTGGGTTTGGGTTGCAGTTTGGGCACTCGGTCTCTAAAAGGTTCACCATCACTGTGCTAGGAAGAGTCAGAAACCAAACACTCTGCATTCTTTCCATCCTTAAAGCACACTGAGTGTGTTTTTATTTCATTTGAAAAGCAGAGAAGGCTCCCATTCATAGAGCTTCTCCTGGCAAAACTCTGAGTTGCTCCAGGCGAATAAAAGGAAAAAAAAAAAAAACAGGGGGAGAATTGTATACATGTCTATTCATCAGCAGAGTCTATCTGGCTCATTGTAGTTTAGCTTCAGGTTATCGAGAACATGGCTGGAGTCTAAAGGAGGCTACAAGAATATGAAGATAGGTTTAGGCCTTTTGAAATCAATTTCATTAATGTTGGGCAGAGGACAAAAAACAAGTTTTGAGTTGGAAAAGAAAAAAAAAATCTACTCCTGTTATTCTCGTTCATCTCCAACAATAAGAAAGCTGAAATCATGGAGATTGGACAGGATACAATAGAAGGAACTGTGGAAATCTACAGCCATACTTAGCTCCTTCCATTGTTTAGGGCAGTGGTTCTCAATCTTTCTAATGCTGCGACCCCATAATACAGTTCCCCATGTTGTGGTGACCCCCAACCACTTATACATCACCGGGTGCCAGGGCCGTGGAAAGAAAAGGGGAAAAAAATGGCGGACAGCCTTGTTTGGCGACCCCCGTGAAATGGTTGTTTGACCCCAAATGGGGTCCCGACCCACAGGTTGAGAACCACTGGTTTAGGGAAAACTGTTGCAGAACAATATCAAAGAATGAGGAAACCACCATGCTATGTGAATGCTCCCTGTTTCTCAGTTTTGTTCATTTCCCAGATGTTGCAATTAAGTCTTAGGATTAGCACAGAGCAATCAAGAGAGTTAATTTGATCTACTATTTTTGTTAGGTAATGCTCGCACGGCTCAAACCATTATGTTCCCTCATCTGAGTGCTTATAACAGGGGTCTTCAAACTTGGCAACTTTAAGACTTGTGGACTTCAACTCCCAGAATTCCTCAGCCAGACCTCAGGTGGAATCAAGGTGGAACCACAAGGAATGGACTCTGTAGAACTCTATATTTGTATTAATGTCTTGCATGGTGATTTGCACACAACACTTAGCAGTTCTGTAGGTGTGAAAGGGTCTGGATGCAAGTTAAGGTAATAGATAGAGGAACTTGGGGTGGAGGTCAATTACCCCAAGGAGAAACTGTCTCAAAAAAGAAAGAAAAAAAAGTTGACTGCCATTGGCTGGGATTAGGAGATGTCTGAAGGTTTGCAATAGTGCCGAATATCTGTCACTTGAGTGTAGGATGAAGGTGAAGTTTTGTTCTCCGATCTTGTGGATTGGTTTCCGAACATTTCATTATCAGGCTAGGTAACATATTCAGTGGTGTCTAATTATAATAATAATAAAGTTGGAAGGGACTTTGGAGGTCATCTAGTCCAACCCCCTGTTCAGGCAAGAAATACTATACCATTTCAGGCATATGGCTGTCCAGTCTCTTCTTAAAAACTTCCAGTGTTGGAGCATTCACCGCTTCTGGAGGCAGGTTGTTCCACTGGTTAATTGTTCTGGGTGTCAGAAAATTTCTTCTTAGTTCTAGGTTGCTTCTCTCTTTGGTTAGTTTCCAGCTGTTGCTTCTTGTCCTGCCTTCAGGTGCTTTGGAGAATGGCTTGACTCCCTCTTCTTTGGGGTAGCCCCTGAGATATTGGAACACTGCCATCATGTCCCCCCTCATCCTTCTCTTCATTAAAATAGACAGACCCCATGTGTGGCCTTACCAAGGCCTTGTAAACTGGTATTAACACTTCACGTGATCTTGATTCTATCCATCTGTTAATGCAGCCTAGCACTGTGTTGGCTTTTTTGGCAGCTGCAGCACATGGCTGGCTCATATTTAGGTGTAACTCTCACAGTTACTACTATTGAGCAAGGTACCTCCTATACTTTATCTGTGCATTTGGTTTTTCTTGCCTAAATGTAGAACCATACTTTTTCAACATTGAAATTTATTTTGTTAGATAGCGCCCAATGTTTAAGTCTGTCAAGATCCTTCTGTATCTTAAGCCTGTCTTCTGGAGTGTTGGCTATTCCTGCCAGCTTGGTGTTGTCTGCAAATTTGATGAGTTTAGGGGATGTCTGTGTCAGTGCTCTTCTATTTATAAGGTTTCAGGCAGTGGTGGGATTCAAAATATGTGAACAACCGGTTCTCTGTGTGGATGCCGCTTTCGGAAGTCCATTCTGGGCCTGGGCAACAAAAAAATAGCTACCGGTTCTGCCGAAGTGGTGTGAAGTGGCTGAATCCCACCACAGGAAGGAAAGAAGGAAGGAAGGAAGGAAGGAAGGAAGGAAGGAAGGAAGGAAGGAAGGAAGGAAGGAAGGAAGGAAGGAAGGAAGGAGTGGTGGGATTCAAATATGTGAACAACTGGTTCTCTGTGTGGATGCCACTTCCGGAAGTCCATTCTGGGCCTGGGCAACAAAAAAATAGCTACCGGTTCTGCCGAAGTGGTGCGAACTGGCTGAATCCCACCACTGGCTTCAGGTGTGGGTGTGTCAGCCAACTGGAGACAGCACCAATCCCTCAACCAACCCATGCAAGCCCCTCTCTCCCCCCCAGAAGTTCACCTCCCAATGATATAATCTCCCCATAACAAGACCCATCACCAGCCTCTCACTGATGACTTATCACAAGACCTTCACTTGACACACCCACACCTGAAGCCCTCATAAACAAAAGAACACCGACGCTGACCTCTCCTGAACTCTGCTGAAGATGTTACCTGGCCTGGTAATGAAATGTTCGAAAACTAAGTCACAATCTCAGAGAACCAACCTTCACACTCAGGTGTCTGAAAGCTCTGTTTCCACCTTCTTTGCAAAACGGTTCTGTTCTGAGAAACACAGTGAGAACTTTCTTTGCATTGTCCTTTGAACAACTTGGCTCGGAGTTTCGCTCCCGCAGGAGTGAGTTCATTGTTTTTCAAGTGACCTTTTTAATTCACGCTCTTCTCCATTAATCACGGCTTTCAGAATTTTAGTTTCTAAAAAAATATGCTTCTAAGTACAACCTTCCTCCTAGCCTTTCAATATTCCCCTCTTGATATATTTGGGTGTTTATAAACCGGCAACATGTCCTTTTTCTCACCTTGTAGGAACAACTCCTCCTGGTGAACACTTTGTTCTTCAGGAACATGGTCATTATAAATTCCTATCCTTTTTCTCACCTTGTAGGAACAACTCTTCCTGGTGACCACTTTGTTCTTCAGGAACATGGTCATTAGCAATTCCTATCTATTATCAATAATGATGGTTTTTTTAAAAAAAACCATAAAAAAATAAATCTTTTGCTAGGAGCCCATAACCATCATCATCTTTTAATCTAGGAAATGGGAGAATCTTCACCCACCATCCCACCACCCTTTATTTGGGGGGATAATATTCCAAATCCTGAAATCAGAATTCGATTTTGATTTGCTAATTTCTTGCCCGGTGCAAACATGCGTAGGTCCATTGCTTGTTGACTTTGCTTATCAGAAGTTTGCAAAAGGGGATCCCATGAACCCAGGACAGTGCAACCATCCTAAATATGACCAAATTGCCAAGCAAGTGAATTTGGATCACGTGACCATGGGGATGCTGCAACGGTTGTGTGAAAAACAGCCATAAGTCACTTTTTTCCTGCTGTTGTAACTTTTGAACTCTGGTGCTGGAGAAGACTTCTACGAGTCCCTTGGACTGCAAGGCGATCAAACCGGTCAGTCCTAGAGGAGATCAACCTTGACTGCTCTTTAGAAGGCTAGATCCTGAAGGTGAAACTCAAGTACTAATGAGGCCAACTAATGAGAAGGAAGGACTCCCTGGAGAAGAGCCTAATGCTGGGAAAGATGGAGGGCAATAGAAGAAAAGGACGACAGAGAATGAGGTGGCTGGATGGAGTCACTGAAGCAGGAGGCGTGAGCTTAAATGGACTCCCGAAGATGGTAGAGGAGAGGAAGGCCTGGAGGAACATGGTCCATGGGGTTGCAATGGGTCAGACACGACTTCGCAATTAACAACAACAACAACTGCCTAAAACTAAAGAAGAACGAAACAAATGACAGAATCAGAATGGTGGTCCTTGACTTACAACCACACGACTTCGCAACTAACAACAACAGCAACAAACTCTGAATGGTCACTAAATGAACTGTTTTAAGTTGAGGGCTAACCTGTAGAGCAGGGGTCCCCAAACCTCAGTCCGTGGACTGCTACTGGGTCGCAGCATGCCAGCAACCGAGCCAAACAAACAAACAAAACCCCATCCGCAGGATGCAGGCAGCACACAAAACTACGGACCTTCTGGTCCATGGAAAACCCTCTCTCCACAGAACTGGTCCCTGGTGCCCCAAAGGTTGAGGACCACTGCTGTAGAGTGTAGAGTGAAGAGCAGGGTGAGGCAGCCAAGGTGAGTGAAGCTTGCTGTCACACAAGGACACCAGCTACTGAAAACAAGCTGAATCATCGATAGATGTGTTCAGACAATATAATCTTAGCATTTCTTGAATCATAAAAGCTGTTTGGGTGGCATGCGATTATAACAAAGCAGCAGCAACAGAATGTTTAACCTTGTTGCTGTCTGGCCCACAACCTTGTTCCAACAGGGCTTCTACTTGCTTGGTTTTAAAAGAAAGATCACACAGCATATTAACACATGCACCCCTCCCTCGCAAAGCTGTCTTTTGAACAAAGCCTGGCTTGAAACAGAGAAAGACAAGGAAGCTACGGACTTAAGCACCGTCTCCTGCTGTCAGTTCTAGTTTATCAACGAAGTCTTCCTGGAACAAATCATAAAACGAAAAGGCCACTGGGTTAAGTTGCATGGATTTGGATAGAATGCTGCTTTTGTTCTTTGAAGCAAAGAAAGTGTTGGTTTTTTTTTTTCTTTCCTTTCTTTTTTGGGTATTTGAAAGGTTGCTATTCTTTTTTTCTCTCTTCTCTCTCTTTCATCTTTGATAATATTAATTAATAATTTTAATCTGGTGGTCCTTTAGGCTTGAAGGAGACACTCTGTTTGCAGTTCAATGGTGGAAACCAAGGAAGTTCTACAGTCCCAGAGCAAAATGTAGACACCGAAAGTCCATTTTTGTAGCAATTGTGGGTATTATTTTTTGTGATGCTGCCCCTGTTTTTCTGTCGGGTTTTGGCGGTGCTTAAGGTTTCACAACATTGGTCTTGTCAGGAGATTGTGTCCTGCAGGCATCATACATCATAAGGATAGCTGCACAATGCTTTTCAGAACAGGTTCCTAAAGGTGCAAATTGGTGGAGAGATTGTCACTAGGTTTTGTGGTCAGTCAGTGGTTGCTTACAGTGAAAAGGGCCTATGTGTAATTTGAAGATGGTCCAGATCATCCTGTGATATGTCCAACACTTAGCACCTTCCAGGCTAGCAATAACGGTGATGTCTTTCTTTTTTAAATCTTTTTTGATTTAATATATAAAATATAAAATACAAAGAAAAAATAGAAATAGGGGACTAAGGGAGGAAAAAGGAAAGGGGAAGAGAAGGTGTGAGGTACAAGGGAAAAGAGAAAAAAAACACAGTGTTGACTTCTGACTCTTTTTAGCACAGTACAAAGTCAAAGCACACTAGCCTCAACTTTTTGTTTTTACACATTATTATGTAACTAGCCATTTCTATAATGGAAATGGGGATGTCTTTAATACCGCAGTGATGTAATCAGGCAGGTGCCTGTGCTTGGACCATGGATTCATCCAGGTAGTTTAGCCTTTGTTTGCAAATCTGAATATAGGTTGACAGGTTGTGCTCAGCATATTTATTTATTTGTTTGTTTGTTTGTTTGTTTATTTATGAGACTTATATCTCCTTTAAGTGCAAGCACTCTCTAAGCGGTGTACACCAGTAAGCATATATATATATATATATATATATATATATATATATATATATATATATATTTACATTGCCCCCAACAATCTGGGTCCTCATTTTACCTACCAGAAGGATGGAAGGCTGAGTCAACCTTGAGCCGGTGAGATTTGAACCGCTGACTGCCTCTCTCTTTCCCTCTCTACTTCCCTTCCTCCCTCTCTCCTTCTTTCTTCTCTCTCTCTCTCCCTCCCTTTCTCCCTCCTTCCCTCCTTCCTTCCTCTCTCTCTCCTTCCCACCTCTCTTCTTCCCTCCCTTTATTGTATTTAATATGTTTTATTATGTTAGCTTAAAACAGTGGTGGCGAACCTATGGCACGGGTGCCAGAGGCGGCACTCGGAGCCCTCTCTGTGGGCACACATGCCGTTGCCCCAGCCTTGCCTCCCCCACAACCCCCTCCTCTCCAGCAGCCCCCCTGAAGGAGAGTCGCCCTCGAGCGTGGCCCACACAGAGCAGCGCAGCCAAGGACATGGCAGCCAGACAGCGTAGACAAGACTCTGTCCTTACACCCCATCATGCAGTTGATGCTGCAGGGCGCGGGCAGAGGGTGTGGCCACCATAGCGCTGCTGGGCTGCCTGGGCGATCTGCGGTGGGCCCTGGAGGTGGTGAGTGGTCCTGTGGGCTGGCGGGATGGAGGATGGGGGGCAGAGTGGGAGCGGGGCAGGGGGGTGGAGCAGGGGCGGGGCCAGTTTTTGGGCACTTGGTCTCTAAAAGGTTTGCCATTATTGGCTTAAAACTATTAAGGAGGGTAAGATAGCTCCCCTCTTCCAAGTCTTTGGATGCCCCTCTCCCAAATTATAGGCAGGATTCAAAGGCAAAGAAAGAGATATTTCTGTACACTTTTCTTCATTTTTTTAAAGCACCCTTTGCTGAGATTGTGTAGCGATTGGCTGTCATTTATCCCAGGAGAAGGTACATGAGAAAAAAAAAATCTTTTGGCTTTCTAGTCCAAAGCAAAGTACTAACCTATTACTAATACTTTGGCAGCGATATATTCTCCAAGTTTTATTAAGCGGTCGGGAGAAATGGGATGAAAAACAAATGAAAGTTGACAGGTGTAATGTTACAATCTTAAGAAAGTAAAAGATGAGTATATTGGAATTTGCATTTGGGGGAAAAATGATCATGAGTGAAGAGAATGAGAGCTTGAATGGGAAGAAGGGAAGATTTTCCTATATTAGGCCAAAACAACTAGACACAAGGACAGTTTTTTTTCCCATGCCACCATTCTGCTGAACCCCTAAATCCCATAGCACTGTTCTTGTGCCTAAAGAATATCCACCCATGTTCTAGGGCTGTATTGCTGTTATCCTTCTTATTTTCTCATCTTTCTCATCTTCCCATCTTTCTCATCTATTGTTTTTCTCATACTACTACCGTCTCCTTTTGGTACATTATGATTTGTCAATTCTTGCTTGTATCTTAACAATTTATGATCGTGTCAGATGATATAGGACCTTTGACATACCACTTTGTTGTTTGCATGTACACTGAGAATTTCTGCACCGGAGACAAATTCCTTGGGTGTCCTATCACACTTGGCCAATAAAGATCTGTTCTGTTCTGTTCTGTTCTACTTTACTCTACTCTATTCATTCCATTCCAGTTTCTATTCCATTCCATTCCATTCCATTCCATTCCTTTCCATTCCATTCCGTTCCACTCCACTCCATTCCGTTCAATTGTATTCTATTTGTTCCATTCCATTTTCTATTCCATTTCATTCCATACCATTCTACTCTATTCTACTCTACTCTACTCTACTCTACTCTACTCTACTCTACTCTACTTTACTCTACTCATTCCATTCCATTTTCTATTCCATTTCATTACGTTCCATTCCATTTTCTATTCCATTTCATTCCATACCATTCTACTCTATACTACTCTACTCTACTCTACTCTACTCTACTCTACTCTACTCATTCCATTCCATTTTCTATTCCATTTCATTCCATACCATTCTACTCTATACTACTCTACTCTACTCTACTCTACTCTACTCTACTCATTCCATTCCATTTTCTATTCCATTTCATTACGTTCCATTCCATTTTGTTCCATTCCATTTTCTATTCCATTCCATTCCTATTCTTAGAAACAGTTTCCAAAGCATGAAATATAGTATCCCGTGTGGGTACAATATCCAGTTTAAATTTCACATTCAGTTTGTGATGTTCTGCGTACAAAATATTAAGACTTTAGAAAAACCAAAATAGATTTAGCGAGTGCCAACAAAGATGATCAGGGGACTAGAAAGCAAATTCTACAAAGGTCGATGGGGAAAAAAAAGTATGCATATTTAGCTTCAGTAAAAGAAGAGTGAAGGTGAAAAAAAAAACATTGAAATATCTGAAAGGATGTTCCACCGATGGTCACAATCTGTTCCAGATTGCAGGACATGTAATAATGGATTTAAAATACAGGAAAGCCGATTCCAATTGCATCTTGGTGGATGGACTGGGGTGTTCCTAACCATCAGAGTAGTTTGATAGTGGAACTAATGACAGAGAGAAGTTGTAGACTCCACTCCCTGGGTAGACACATTTTGTGGGGGTTGCGTTAATTTGGATGCCTGCAATAGCAGGAGGTTGAATGACTTAAACATCCTCTTTCACACTATAATTGCACAGAATTATATAGGCCAATGGGGCCCAAACCAAACTTAATTGACATAAAAAAGATGAGACAGAAGCTTTTCAGATGTTCTCCTCAACCTAATGAACTGAATAATCCATGGATTTTTCAACCTACAAATAATTAACTAACCAACCATTTCTAATCAAATGCCATCTTGCGCTTTAAAAAGGAAGTGGAATGCTAGCTCTCCTGGGTAGTTCTCGGATATCCTGAAAATGCATCTTTTTGGTAGGGTAGCCAACCAGCTAATTGCTTTACAAAGTCTGGAGAAGGTGACTTGAACTTTTACTTTTTGGAATTAGCTCAACATTTTTTTTTTCCTAACCATAATTTGAAAAAAAAAAAAAAAGGAATCTGAAATTACTGCTTTGTGGTCAATGTTCACTGACTGCTGACTGTACTTTTTTGATCAACAACAGTCTGGTTTTACCTTGTTGATTTTACTAGGAAACAGCTTCATCTCATTCATGGTTTATGGATAACCCATTTCTGGCCATCGTGAATTGTGATCAGTGCAATTGTAACTCATTTTTGCATGTTCAAGGCAACATAAGAAGAGGAGTTAACAGTCCCAACCTTCTTACGGTTGTGTTGTAGACACAAAGGAGGAAGAAGGCCTCTGTATTTGAAACAGTGAACCAGGATGAAGTGACATATCAATAGCAACAGCACTTAGACTTATATACCACTTTGTAGTGCTTTATAGCCCTCTCGAAGTAGTTTACAAAGTCAGCCTATTGCCCCCAACAATCTGGGTCCTCATTTTACCAACCTCGGAAGGATGGAAGGCTGAGTCAACCTTGAACCAGTCAAGATCGAACTGCTGGCAAAGGGCAGAGTCAGCTTCAAGTGCTGCATTCTAACCACTGCACCACCCCAGCTCTTCCATGATAAAGCCAGGCTATCAATGCAAACAGTTTGGTATGTGGTGACAGCAGAGAAGTGCCCAGAATTTGGTGTCTCTCTTAGGCTTTTCTGTTGGAAGTGTTCAAAGTTTCTAACATCTTTCTGCAAGATAGAAGATATACCTAGAAAAGCAGCCGAATCAAGAAGAGGCTTCTCACACGCAGATAGTGAAAGTGAGTTCTTTGGGCATTGTCAGACAGAAATCCTGATGACCTAGAGCAGGGGTGTCAAATTGCTGGCCTGCAGGCAGGATGCGTCATGCCGAAACCACGCCCACCCCAGCTCTGGCAATGGGGAAAAAAGTTGTGATACGTCATGACACGTCACGTGACGTGGCGAGCTTGACGCTCCTGAACTAGAGGAAGAATGTGGTAAAGATGCCCATTTCATGTGCCCAATCCTTTTTCTGGATAAATGCAAGACCTCAAGAAGAGGTTTCAGAAACAATCTGAAAAGAGACAACCCAGAGCTTTATTTGGCTTTTTCGGAAGCAGAAGACACATTGCTTCATGAATCAGCTTCCAAGAGGTGCTCCATTTCCAAGGGGCTGCAAGCAAAACATCCATTTCAGGCTGACCTGAAACTAAACTAAACTAATAGATTCAATCTCCTCTCTGGAAAGCTAAAGAGGTGAGGAAGACAAGCATGGTTTTTCTTGGGACTGTATCTCCATCTTTAATAATAATAATAACAACAACAACAACAACAACAACAACAACTGGCTGACTGTGCGATGATCCTCAATAATAATAATAATAATAATAATAATAATAATAATAATAATAATAATAATAATAATAATAATAATAATAAAGTTGGAAGGGACCTTGGAGGTCATCGAGTCCAACCCCCTGCTCAGACAGGAAACCCTATACCATTTTGGACAAATGGCTGTCCAGTCTCCTCTTAAAAGCCTCCAGTGTCGGAGCATTCACCACTTCTGGAGGCAGGTGGTTAATTTTTCTAACTGTCAGAAAGTTTCCCCTTAGTTCTAGGTTGCTTCTCTCCTTGATTAGTTTCCATCTGTTGCTTCTTGTCCTGTCTTCAGGCACTTTGGAAAATAGCTTGACTCTCTCTTCTTTGGGGCAGCCCCTGAGATATTGGAACACTGCTATCATGTCCCCCCTCGTCCTTCTCTTCATTAAACTAGACAGACCCAATTCCAGCAACCGTTCCTTATATGTTTTAGTCTCAAGTCCCCTAATGATATTTGTTGCTCTTCTCTGTACTCTTTCTAGAGACGCAGCATCTTTTTTACACCGTGGTGACCAAAACTGGATGCAGTATTCCAAGTGTGGCCTTGCCAAGGAATTGTAAAGTGGTTTTAATACTTCACATGATCTTGATTCTATATGAAAGTCACATGACATTAAGGTGGGCAGCGAATGAATTTAATTGCCATCAATCAAGATGTCCAACTTTTCTGTTTGAGGAAGTAGTTAATTTGCAGAGAGTTGAAGTTCAAAATCTGTAGGCTCACCAATGTCACTATGGCTGCATTGAGGCATTTGTGTTATCAGATTGACTACACACCTGCACACTCTTTCAATATGTTGAGTGTATTGGATTGAAAAAAAGGAAAGGAAGGAAGGAAGGGGTTAAACAAGCAGCATTCCGTTCATCCAGTTGTCTTTTTCTTTCAATCCTCCATTGCCCCTCCTCTAAAAACAGTTATGGATTTCTTTTAATGTCACACTCAGTAAATATTTCATCAGCATATTAAAAATTTAATACCCCTGTATTAAAAAGGATGTTCTACCTTTTGAAAATCAGTTTACTAATCGGTATGACTTGTAGAACAGATTCTACCTTTGAATCATTCATATGCCTTTCTGAGTTTTATTTTATTTTTTTTAATTCTAAGGATTGCTTTTCCATTATTCTGTGTGCCTTTTCTTGTAAACTTTTGAATGAGGCATATGAAGAACGTGTGTGTTTGCCGCACGGAAATTATTGACTGTGGGAAGCACACAAATCCATAGTGAATCTTTCAAATGACTTGATCAAGAAAGTAAAACAAAGAAAAAAAAAATATCTTTAACCAAGTCCATTCTTTTTTTTTTCAGTCCAAACATCTCATTGTACCTGGATCATCATTAGACTTTTCTTATTACAGCCAATATCTTTTTAAAATATATTTTATTTATTTATTCCACAGAGCTTTAGAGACATGTTTCTCCAAGAATGTTGATGCTTCTTATATACATATTTACCATTAAATGACTGAATAATTCAGAATAATAGAATAAGAGTTGGAAGGGACCTTGGAGGTCTTCTAGTCTAACCCACTGCTCAGGCAGTAGACCCTATATCATTTCAGACAAATGGCTGTCCAATCTCTTCTTTAAAAAACTCGATTGATGGAGCACCCACAATGTCTGAAGACAAGCTGTTCCACTGGTTGATTGTCCTCACTGTTAGGAAGTTTCTCCTTAATTCCAGGTTGCTTCTCTCCTTGATCAGCTTCCATCCATTGTTTCTTGTCTTGCCTTCTGGTGCTTTGGAGAATAGGTTGACCCCCTCCTCCTTGTGGAAGCCTCTCAAATACTGGAATACTGTTATCATGTCCCCTCTAGTCCTTCTTTTCTCTAGACTGGCCATTCCCAAATCCTGCAACCATTCTTCATGCATTGTGCAGATGTTCCTGTACACAATGCCAGGTACTTGGTTATGCCACTCAGTGTGTGCTGTTCCTACCTGCATCTTATACCCCAACACTATATTTTGGACTCTCTCTAAGGCCTCTGTGCATTGTCTGCATCTTTAGTCTTGCCTAGTGTAGTAAATTTTAGCTTCTTTTAACTTCCAGTGTTGGAACATTCACAACTTCTGGAGGCATGTTGTTCCACAGGTAAATTGTTCTTGTTATCAGGAAATTTCTCCTTAGTTCTAGGTTGCTTCTCTCCTTGATTAGTTTCCATCCATTGCTTCTTGTCCTGCCTTCAGGTGCTTTGGAGAACAGCTTGACCCCTTCTTTTTCTGATAGCCCCTTAGATATTGGAACACTGCTAATTACGTGTAAATGAAAGTATTCTTGTTATAGATAACACTTGTATATTGCACAATAACTTACTATTTCTCAATGGCTCCGTTCTCTTCCTTTTCCACTACTAAGCATAGGTAACTTAGCAGAATGACATAAAAAGATGCCGAGATACTGACTATATTGTATCTTTCTGTCAACAGGTGGGTGCGATCATTTCAAATGATCTCCTGCAGTGAAATTGTAACTACAAGATACAATTGGAAGGATAGGTAGAAAATGCATCATGTGCCTTAAAAGATAACTCTAGATATAAAATAGGATAATATCCTCCATTCTAACCATACAATAATGATGCAATGGCCATCAAATTGTTGAAGGAAAAATCTTCATCATGGTTATGTCCAAGCCAGGAATAAACAACATGGCGACTGCTTTAGAAAGAAGATTGCAGTTTATTGAAGAGGAGAGCCAGACAGGAAGACGACTCTGGAAGAAAAGAGAGTGAGCACATGTAGGGAGTGGTTTTTATACCCTCTGGAGCCTTTTGTTTGGAATTGTTCCTGTGGCATGAACTTTGACTTGAGTCTGAGTGTGCCTTTCTGGTATTCTGATGGTGGTGGGTTAATCCTATTATGTCTCAAAGGTCAATCCTGCTTCTCTGGGGCTGTGGCTGATGACTGTTAGATTTCTGGTGTGACGGATTGTTGATTCTAGGGATCTTTCTTCCTAATCCCAGTTTCCTGACTCCAGTCTTTCTGACAAGATTAACACATCTGCAATTCTACAGACTTTGTTTCTGTTTGGGACAGAGAGACTTGGGCGTGGGGTTGGTTTAGGGAAATATATTCTGCCTTTTAAATATTTCCAAAAATATTTCTTTCTCTGGAGGGGGGAGGTGACTTTCCACAGATCAATAGGGAAAAGTTGAAGATTGCAATCCTTATGTACATGCACAATACAGGATGTGTCTGTTCTCATATATTTAGTAAAACTAAGGACATGGGGGGGGGAATAGTTGGTTTATAATCCCACAAAATGTCAAAGTAGAATTAGTTTGCTCAGTCAATGGCTTGGCTTAACTGAGGGAAGTGAATTTTGAAAAACAGAGAGACGTTATGGCTGCTTTCCTTCTTTAGAATGGCTGCAGAATTTGGGTTTGACTAGTCTAGAGAAAAGAAGGACTAGGGGGGACATGATAGCAGTATTCCAGTCTTTGAAAGATTGCCACAATGAGGAGGGGGTCGACTTATTTACCAAAGCACCAGAGGGCAGGACAAGAAACAATGGATGGAAATTAATCAAGGAGAGAATCTCTATAGACGTCTTTCAGTGAGCTTTATTGCTTTTCATAGAAGTCCAGATTTGCATGTATTGTCAGAACATCCTGTTATGCAAAGCCTTATTCAGATATTCCAGGGCACATTGGTCCCTGGAAGTAAGCGGAAGCACAAATAATTGGGTAGTGGTGGCTAAAACAAAACAAAACAAAAATGGATTATTGCCATTAAATGTGGTATGGATGGGTGGCTGTTCAAGAGAGTATGTTTTTTACCTAGCACAGACTAGCATTGATGATGTTATCTAGTTTGGCCATGAAATGTCTACAAGAAAACCACCTTCGTGTTTGGTGTAAAATATTAAAGTTTTTTGGATTATGATTTGGTGGAACATTCAAAATGTTTTTAAAAGGAAGATTAAGTTTACTCCCCAATTATTTCTTTGGGGTATTTTTGTGGATTTTGATGTTAAAAAAACTATATTAATGTTGAATTTAATAACAGCAGCAAGATTATTGGTGGGTCAATATTGGAAGAAGGATACTCTGCCTTCTTTAGAAGAATGGGTATTTAAGGTTTCTAATTTAGCAGAAATGGCTAAAATTTCTGCTTATTTAAAGGATCATTCACAAGAGAGATATTTTAATGAATGGAGAAGATGGATAGAATATGTCCAGAAGAAGTATGGAACTACAAAGTTTCATTTATTTTATGAGTAATGAATTTGTTTATAAATTTATGATGTTAAAGTTTGAAGAGAGTTAAGGGTTAATATGATATTGTTCATTGTATAATTAGTAAACTTAAATAGATTATGTTTAATATGTTTGTATAATCCTGTACTTTGCTCTGGGAAGTCGGGGTGGGGGTGGGGGAGGGGGGTGGGGGGTGGATGGGTTGAAGTTTATGTAGTTCAGATAAAGTAGAAATAGTTTTACCGTATATAATATTAATGTTTCAATTTGGAGAGAGGAACTGCTCGGGCATTTCCCCTGGACCGCATCAAGAGGGAGGAGAAGAAGGTGAGAAGTAAGTAGGAAGGTTGAGGAGAAGGAGGAGAGGGAGTGAGTGAGGAAGAAGAGGGAAAGAAGTAAGTTGGTTAGAGGGTAGATGCGGTTTGGGGGGAAATGGGTGGGCAATACCGAAAGTGGTGTGTATTAATTTGTTTTATTTTTTATCTGAAGTATTTTTAAGATTGTAATGTATTGTAAAATTGAAAATAAAAATTTATTAAAAAAAAAAGAAAACCACCAACCTCACAGAGACCAAGGACCTTTTATTTCAACCCTGAGCTACGAATATTCTCCTTTATTGATTTTTTTTTTCACCTTAAAATTAGTCATTCAGGGTTTTTTTGTTCTGCTTTTCTTTTAGTAAGGACACAGCGGCACAATTCACACTGAATGAGATCTTATGCATATTTTAGATCCATTGAGAATGCAATGGATCAGATAACTGAAAGGGAATGCTGAGAAAATGAAGAGTTAAATCTATCAAACACAAATCCTGAGTAAGTTAAACACTGCCTTGCTTTTAGTTTATCACTGGAAAGGGAAGCTTATCTCTTTTATATTACAAGCCAGTGGAAATTAGAGATACGACACGTGAAAATATTCATCACTAGATGGAGCTTGGGGCATCTGTATAATCTCTTCCACATGAAGTTATTAAAAGATGTACAGTTTCAGGATTTGTCCTCTTGTTTCTGCCTCGAATGACACATATCATGGTTATTTTTCCACCACAAAACATCAATGATTATTTTTCTTGCCCCCCCACATATTTGGCCATTGTAGGAAACATATTACATATATTGTAGTAAGCAGAGCCAGCTGGAAACTACTCCAATCAGAATGAGTGAGAAATCTAGAAGGAAATGTAGCAATAATAAGCGGAAAGTCTAACATTTCCTTTCCTCAACACTTATACTATTCAGAGAATCCCATGCCGGGCAAAATACAATAGAATAGAATCCATCAAGATATACTGATTATCTAATTCATACTGAGTGCACCTATCTTAAAAAAAAAATACAATGATGATTTGAAAGTTCTCACAGCGGTTTATACACAGTTGATTGTTAGGATGAGATGTCCCTTAATGATATCCTGGTGTTCCATGGATTGTGTTTTGTCTATTATACAATAGAACAGTGGTTCTCAACCTGTGGGTCGGGACCCCATTTGGGGTCGAACGACCATTTCACGGGGGTCGCCAAACAACGCAGTCTGCCATTTTTCCCCCTTCTCCTTAGCTGTGCTACTCCCTTTTATTCTATTGGCTTTTGAAAGCCAATAGAATAGACTCTCTTGAATAGAGTCTAATTCTATTGGCTTTCAAAAGCCAATAGGAATTGTCCAGGCTGTCTCTGCCCTGCTGAGCCCGCCAAAAGTCCCATTCTGCAAACGGTGCTGCACCAGTTGAGTAGTCCTCGACTTACGACCGGTTGAATAGTCCTCGACTTACGACCGGTTGGGGGTCGCAGCATTAAAAAGGTTGAGAACCACTGCAATAGAAGGAGATGAAAATTTACATTGTATTTACTGTTACACAGAAAATACACAGTAGACAGCCTTGTGTAACTGATATATTCCTGGGATAACAAGGAAGGAGGAGGAGGAGGAGGAGGAGGAGGAGGAGGAGGAGGAGGAGGAGGAAAGGAAGGAAGGAAGGAAGGAAGGAAGGAAGGAAGGAAGGAAGGAAGGAAGGAAGGAAGGAAGGAAGGAAGGAAAATATTCTAAGTGGAAGGAGGAGGAGGTGGTGGTGGTGGTGGTACTAGAAGTATCATTTTTCTTTTACTTCTACAATTTAGCATGATTGTACAAGATTACAATCCTCGTTGTGGCAAAGGTAAGCCTTAAATTATTCTGCTTTCTCTGTGTTAGCTCTCTGGTGTGATGTTAACTATCTGATGTTAGGCTCTTAGATCTTTTTTTTTAAAAAAAGCTATTCATTGTTACTGATAGAATTAGCCATTTCTCTGTCCATGAATGAATATATTCCTATGAATAAGATCTTAAAGTTGTACTTGTTAGAGGAATTGGTGAAATGGTTTGGTATTTCACCTTTCCTGTCCATCTCACTTCTTTTGTGTAGCTGCAGACTCTACTTTTTTTTTTTCTCTCTAACACCTAAGCTGCCTAGCCTTGTTCACTTGTGTGGTTGCAATAGATTGTTAGCACTAACTGCTCCTTGTCACCTTTGGCCATTTCAACAAGCATTTCAACTTTCCTACTGCTGTCAGTCTTCACCGTTGGGCTTACAGGAAATCACAGGTCTTCCGTGATGATTTGGTATGATTAGGAATTGAAGTAAGTAAGTCCTAATTCAACAACTGACTGTCTACTGCAGAGCAAAAACTTCAGAGAATTGCACATATTTGTCAGCAACTTCAGCCCTCACCTCTAATCTACTGCATCCGAAAACTCATTTACTAGTGGAGTAGAGGCGGAACCTCTTTCTCTATCTTTATCTCTTTCTCTCCCTCTTTTTTCTCTCTCTATGAATTTTTTTTTACCATTCCATCAAGGAGAGGAGGAGGAGGAGGAGAATGAGAAGGAGGAAGAAGTGGTCTCTGAGCTTAGTTGCTTTCCTGCAGATGTTTCTCTATCTCTTTTAAGTATGTTTATTAATTTTTTAACATAATCACCTTAACATTCGGTAGACAGTGCATTGTCTGGGTTTACGTTTATCAAACATACACTAACAATTAAATTCTATAATCTATAATTCACATAATAACACTTGATTTCCTCTTTTCCCCATGGTGTTCTCTTTTACCAACCTTAAGTAAATACAATTCTTATTGTTTTCATAAATGATAATTAAATATAAAAGTTTTCTAATATTTCTACAAATAATCATCACGTCAATACAATATTCCTTTTCTATCTAGTCATTCTAGTTGTCTCATCATAGATCCTGTTTACAGTTCTTGTTTACATTTGTTTTTTTTTTCCACAATGCTCTAAACATTTTTACTGGTTAAGATCTTCTCAGAATTAATTACATTTAATATATTGAAATCTGTTTTTCTCATGTAAACCAACCCAATAAGTTTCTTTCTTAAGGAATAAGAATGCAGGTATTTCATTACCTAATTAGGGAGGAGGAGGAGGAGGAGAAGGAGGAGGAGGAGGAGGAAGAAGAGAAGAAGGAGGAGGAGGAGAAGAAGAAGAAGAAGAAGAAGAAGAAGAAGAAGAAGAAGAAGAAGAGGAAGAGGAAGAGGAAGAGGAAGAGGAAGAGGAAGAGGAGGAGGAGGAGATGGTGGTGGAGGTCTTTGAGCTTGGTTGTTTTCATGCAGATGTTTCATTACCTAACTAGGTAGCAGTGGGAGGAAGAGGAGGAGGAGGAGGAGGAGGAGGAGGAAGGAGGAGGAGGAGGAGGAGGAAGAAGAAAAGAAGAAGAAGAAGAAGAAGAAGAAGAGGAGGAGGAGGAGGAGGAGGAGGAGGAGGAGGAGGAGGAGGAGGAGATGGTGGTGGTAGTCTTTGAGCTTGGTCGTTTTCATGCAGATGTTTCATTACCTAACTAGGTAGCAGTGGGAGGAAGAGGAGGAGGAGGAGGAGGAGGAGGAGGAAGGAGGAGGAGGAGGAGGAGGAAGAAGAGAAGAAGAAGAAGAAGAAGAAGAAGAAGAAGAAGAAGAAGAAGAGGAGGAGGAGGAGGAGGAGGAGATGGTGGTGGTAGTCTTTGAGCTTGGTCGTTTTCATGCAGATGTTTCATTACCTAACTAGGTAGCAGTGGAGGGAGGAGGAGGAGGAGGAGGAGGAGGAGGAGGAGGAGGAGGGAGGAGGGAGGAGGAGGAGGAGGAAGAAGAAGAAGAAGAAGAAGAAGAGAAGAAGAAGAAGAAGAGGAGGAGGAGGAGGAGGAGAAGGGGAAGGAGGAGGAGGAGGAGGGAAGGAGGAGGAGGAAGAAGAAGAAGAAGAAGAAGAAGAAGAAGAAGAAGAAGAAGAAGAAGAAGAAGAAGAAGAAGAAGAAGAGGAGAAGAAGAGGAGAAGAGGAGGAGGAGAAGAAGGAGGAGGAGGAGGAGGAAGAAGAAAAGAAGAAGAAGAAGAAGAAGAAGAAGAAGAAGAAGAAGAAGAAGAGGAGGAGGAGGAGGAGGAGGAGATGGTGGTGGTAGTCTTTGAGCTTGGTCGTTTTCATGCAGATGTTTCATTACCTAACTAGGTAGCAGTGGGAGGAAGAGGAGGAGGAGGAGGAGGAGGAGGAAGGAGGAGGAGGAGGAGGAGGAGGAAGAAGAGGAGAAGAAGAAGAAGAAGAAGAAGAAGAAGAAGAAGAAGAGGAGGAGGAGGAGGAGGAGGAGGAGGAGGAGGAGGAGGAGGAGGTGGTGGTGGTCTTTGAGCTTGGTCATTTTCATGCAGATGTTTCATTACCTAACTAGGTAACAGTGGGAGGAGGAGGAGGAGGAGGAGGAGGAGGAGGAGGAGGAGGAGGAGGAGGAGGAGGAGGAGGAATAGACACAAATATACTGTGATATGTTTTGGAAGTGCTGGCTAAGGCAGAGATACGTTTGTTCATTTGCGCAGTTTAGTATTGTGTTGCTTAAATGCTCCCATATGTAGATGCATAGATATAGAAATAGGAAAAAACCCTTCACAGCAATACAGAGCATATCAGGGAGAAGACATAGTCTTAAATTTCTTTTAGATCTATCTGTTTCTTCTCTGAGGATAACAACTTGATAGCAGCGTTGACTGTAGGACTTTTTTTTTCTGTAAGTTTGCTTACAGGTATGGAACTCATGCGGTATCTTTGGAATCCAGACGACTCTTCACTCTCATGCGTGCTTTCCTTTATATTAACCTTGATGCAATTTTAGCCTTTAATTGTATTCAAATTATTGATGTTTTTTTTTAAAAAAAATTCCTGTCTTACTTTCCAGATCTAAAGATTCTCTTAGGCTATATTTTGTTTTTTGTTTAAAAAACACGTAATTATTAGTTAAAAGTATCATTAAGGCTTCCTAGATTAAACTTAATCCATGCATAAAAACATGAAGCAAGGCAGAGGTCTTTGATACCATCTGTTTCGTCACCATTTATATCAGATGATTTTTTTTAAAAAAAACTCATTATAATTAGCAAGTAATTAGTGAAGGTTGTGACAGCACAAGTAGATATAGATTATGTAGGTCAATTTATTAGAATGGCGAGACCGTACTGAGGAAATAGAATTGAAGTCATATATTTGAGCTGGACTATAAAGGAAATCCATCCTCAGTACACACTCATGAAAAATGTTAAAATTTGTACTTTGGTGTATCTGTTTTAACAAGCAGTTTTAATAAGGTTGCTTTTTTTTCCCCACCTCAGAATGTTTCTTTGTTGTTGTTAGTTGCAAAGTCGTGTCCGACCCATCGCGACCTTATGGACAATGTTCCTCCAGGCCTTCCTGTCCTCTCCCATCTTCTGGAGTCCATTTAAGCTCACGCCTACTGCTTCAGTGACTCCATCCAGCCACCTCATTCTCTGTCGTCCCCTTCTTCTCTTGCCCTCAATCTTTACCAGCATTAGGTTCTTCTCCAGTGAGTCCATCCTTCTCATTAGGTGGCCAAAGTACTTGAGTTTCAGCTTCAGGATCTGGCCTTCTAAAGATGTCCTCAATTCCCTTTTTAAGTCAACCACAGTAAACTTCATCTCATAACCACCACTGGAACCAGAATCCAAATATTTGATTTCAAATATTTCTAAATTTGAAGATTGTTGTTGTTAATTGTGAAGTCGTGTCCGACCCGTCGCAACCCCATGGACAATGTTCCTCCAGGTCTTCCTGTCCTCTACCATCTTCTGGAGTCCATTTAAATTCACACCTACTGCTTCAGTGACTCCATCCAGCCACCTCATTCTCTGTCGTCCCCTTCTTCTATTGCCCTCAATCTTTCCCAACATTAGGCTCTTCTCCAGTGAATCCTTCCTTCTCATTAGGTGGCCAAAATTTGAAGATAATGAACACAAATCAGGCATTGAACTTTGTCTGTTAAGGGAATCACCAAAGTTGTTTAAATTAATAACACGGTTGCTTAAGAAAATCTGGCTTCCCCCATTAACTATGCTTGTCAGATGGATCACGTGACCCCAGGACACTGTGACTGTCATAAATAGGAGTCAGTTGCCAAATTTAAATCTCACGGTCATGGGGATGCGGCAACTGCCACCAGTGTGAAAAATAGAGCAAGGACAAGGAAGCAAACAGGCTCGGTAACTAGGGCCACAAAGCAAGAAGAGGGAATTAACCCAGTGTTCAGTTCCGAGAAACGGGAGCGAGCAAGAAAGTCACATGTTGATGGTTTTAACAAAAACAGGGAAATGGGATGGCTAATGGGTGGTTCCAGAACATCAGAGATGGGCATGGTAGTAAGGTCTAAAGTCTGCCTCAGAAGATAAGGGCGTTGCCATTGGCCACTAAGCTGTCACACTTAATGACTGCTTGTGCATTTGGCCCTTATTGCAATAAGGCTGTTGAAATGTAAGTGCTGAATCTGTGGGCCAAATTTAAATAAACCTCTGGATCCTAAAGTGAGACTTTGGTTGTGTGTTGTCTCTGGTTTCATTTAAACATGTTTTGGTTGTAAGTGTGAAAAAGGGCGCAGGTCACTTTTTTTCAGTGCCATTGTAAGTTTGGAGGGTCACTAAATGAATTGTCAAAGACTTCCTGTACATTTCTCCCCTCCCCTGGCATTGGGTTCTTGAACTCATTCAGTCCTCTGGAACTCATGACTGAATTCCCTCGATACGGTACCAAAAGCATCCTTTTTAAGTTTGTGTGGGATGGCATTTCTATTCGTCTGAAAACAATTTAGGAATAAGTGTGTTCTCTGCAACTTGGAATAATTGGGGCAGAAAGACATTTAGTGCATCAAATCACTAAAAGTCCCCCCCCCCGTCTTTAAAAATATATGCTCTAGCTAATAAAAGTATTTGAAATGGCTATTTTTGAAAAGGTCCCGCTACACTCTTGTTAGCCAATGAATAGAAATAGAAATAGAAATGGAAATGGAAATGGAAACGAAAATAGAAACGGAAATGGAAACAGAAATGGAAAGAATAGAATAGAACAGAATAGAATAGAGTAGAGTAGAGTAGAGTAGAATAGAATAGAATAGAATAGAATAGAATAGAATAGAACAGAATAGAATAGAATAGAATAGAATAGAATAGAATATTGGAAAATAGAATAGAATAGAATAGAATAGAATAGAATAGAATAGAATAGAATAAGAATAGAATAGAATAGAATAGAATAGAATAGAATAGAATAGAATAGAATAGAACAGAGTAGAGTAGAGTAGAGTAGAGTAGTAGAGTAGAGTAGAGTAGAGTAGAGTAGAGTAGAATAGAATAGAATAGAATAGAATAGAATAGAATAGAATAGAATATAATAGAATAGAATAGAAGAACAAAACAGAACAGAATAGATCCTAAGAAATAGTGCCCAGCCTCTTGCAAGCTGTTCTAATTGTTAAACCAGGTCTTTAAAAAATCCTTTTATTTTTAAAGAAAAAGCCTAATTTTACAACTCTCTTTCTTTTCATTTTTGGCCTATGAGAAGCAAACAAACCTATTGGAAAAGGCTTATATTTTGTAGTAGCCCCCCTATCCTAAAAAAAAATATATCCAATCTTTTATTTAGGTTTCAAAGAACCATACTAATATCCCCAGTCAACGCATATCAGGCTATATCTTTTTTCCCAGACTGAATTATAAGCATCCTTCAATGCTGACAAGGCATTAAGAAAATGCTTGATTGCATTTGTTCCCAAAGCTGACCCTAGCCCGAAGGATTAACATCATCTCAAATCTTTTGAGAGCTTCTTCTATGTCCAGGGAAAAATCTCAAACGTAATCAGATATAACATATTCCACCGATATTTGTATTAAAATGCAAAACGAAGGGGGGAAAAATCCGCCAAATAGCTATTGTTTGATGATCATACTTTAATCTGTGTTATTAAAAAAAAATGTAACGATGCTAAAGTGGAAAATTTGCAAGCCTTATTTTCCGTCCAACTATGTTCTCTTTAAACAGTTAAGCTCAATAACAGTCAGTTAGGAGGGCATATAATGTGTGGGATTTAAGCTCGACACATGATAATTCTGTTAGAAATACTTCCTGCGTTGGTTCCTTTCAAATGTTGTGGTGGTGCAACTTTTTTTTGGTTCTGGGAAAATATTAAATTATATATTGAGATGAAATTTATTGGAACACATGCATGCATGCACGCGCGCACACACACAAACACTTTTAGTGAAGATAGATGTGCAAATAGGGAAAAAAAGGAATATATGAGTGAACATAGTAACAGTGACAGAAGGTAGAGTTCAATTGATCCCTACCTATTTTGGACATGTACTGTATATTGTTGAATCTAGAACTCTGAGTCGAGAGTCAAACTGAGCCACATCTTTCCTGAATTTTTATGTGATCTAAGATTGCTCCTCTTTGCCAGAGGACATCAATTATTGTTGAGTTTGGATCTTGCCTTCCCAAATAGTTTTTTGTTCTTTTTGACTCAGAAGGTGGTGGTGAGAGAGGAGGAGGAGGGGGAGGAGGAGGAGGAGGAAAGCTGTGGAGTCCTTGTTGCTCTCTGAACTTGGTGGGTTTTTTGCAGATGTTTCATGACCCAACTAGGGAACATCATCAGGGCTAGAAGGTAGGAGGAGGAGGAGGAGGAGGAGGAGGAGGAGGAGGAGGAGGAGGAGGAGGAGGGAAGAAGAAGAAGAAGAAGAAGGAAGAAGAAGAAGAAGAAGAAGAAGAAGAAGAAGAAGAAGAAGAAGAAGAAGAAGAAGAAGAAGAAGAAGAAGAAGAAGAAGAAGAAGAAGAAGAAGAAGAAGAAGAAGAAGAAGAAGAAGAGGAGAATTCTGCTCTGACAAATGGTACATTTTCTGTTTCTAGTGTTGAAACTGCACTACATTTGGGTTGTTTTAAATGTTAGATATTTGTAACAAAGCAAGATTGATTAATATAATATCAGTATTCATCTCCTATGAACAATATTGCTCCCAAATCACTATTTTGGAATAGCATCAATCTCTAACCCCAAAGGACAGAATTTATAAGGGTAAAACATTGTTTTGATTCTGGTCAAAATAATGGCCTTTGATGTTTTATTTCTCCATAAGTGGCCTAAATTGCAGTTTCACAAACAATGTGCTACTCAATCAAAGGGTACTTGTAATATTTTCCAAGTCTAACGTTCAAGGTCTCATCCAGCTGACAAGATAATGACAGGAGCCATTTTAAACTGTTAAAAAGAGCTTATTATTTTGACACTAGCTTCTTCTTATTCCAGCAAAGTGGAGAAAATATGTTCACCCAGAAAGATAATGCTAACTAGCAAATTCTAATTTTGGTTTCCAAACCTTCAACAGCAAGCTTTAATACTATTGATGATGGAAAGGAAATGTCAAATGAAGAAAAGTGAAATAGGAACACTATCAGGGGTGAAAAATAATAACAAGAAGGGAAGAATGACATCAACCACAAGCCAACGGAGAAAAGAAAACATAGTGAATTGTTGCTTAAGAGGTGGTTTGTGGGGTTTTTTTTAATCTAAATCATTTATATGCATGCTGCTTTGCATTTTTTTTTAATTTTTTCCTTTTTTCCACTATACAACAAAAATAAAACTGAAAAAATACATTTTTTTCCTTAACAAAACGGTGTTATACATCTCATATATATTATTTACAATTTATTTACCTCAGTAATCATGTCTTTTTCTTTCTTTGTTCTAGCCAATCATAACATTTGTTCCATATTTCATAAAATTCTGTTGCCTCCTTGTCTTTTAATTCTAGCATAAGTTTATTCATTTCCGCGCCTTCAAGAATTTTGTATATAATCATATCCTTTGTAGATATGTTTTCACCCTTCCAACACTGAGCATATACTCTATGGGCTGCTGTCAATATATATATATATATATATATATATATATATATATATATATATATATATATATATAATAAAATATAAAAATGAACACTAGGGTAATAAAAACTAAAGAACTAAAAAGTTTTTAATGGGTTAAAACTATAAAAGTTTTAAAAAGCGCCAAGCTTTCGCCGTCACCTGCCGGCATCCTCAGGGCTGGCGTGCCAGAGAATGAGAAGGTCTTTTTATAGGCGTGCCGAGGTTTGCACTCGGCTCCTTGATCTTGTTATGGGGCCTGATTGGTTCAGCCGTGTGTAGTTGGCCTGCGCTTTTTTTCTCTTCTTAGTTGTATTTTTATCCTCGTCCGTCTCCAGTTCTCCCAACCTCAGATTAGCTGAATGGCAATTCCAGTTATTTCAGTTGCTTTCATGTTCCGATCTCCCCTCAGGCTTGGGTGGTGGTGGACGTTCCAAGTTCCTTTCTCCGCCCCGTTCTGTCCGGTTGCTACTTTTAGAGTCCCATATATTTCCGGTCTCAATGCTTTCGGTTTTAATATGTTTATCATCCTGGTAATCCCGTAAATTGTTACGAGTCTGGTATAGCGTGGGGGGGTATTCCGCATGGTGGAGGGGTCGTCTCTTGTTCGTTGTCATGCCCAGCTGTCTCGCACGTGTCTTACTCCGAGTGCTCAATCCTGGGGGTGTGTGCATAGTCATCGGGGCGCGTCCCTCCTGGTTACCGTGTTCTTCCTTAGTTCTCCCCTTTTTTACCTTGTTGGAAGCGCTCGCGTATGTTCTATGGGAGTCCTCAGGATCGTCAGGTAGGGGGTATGACAGCTCGATCTCTCGCCCCCTGCCGCTCTCCGACTTTCCTTCCTCCTCTCCAACGGTATGTAGGGGTTCATCATCAACCACCTCCCGTGGTTTGTCCTCATAGGAGCTGATCGTTCCAGCTACATGGGGAGGTTTTCTCCTCCTTTCCCGACCAGCTGCGATGTTTCTTTTGGTGTGTGGGCAGGCCATTGCGTTTGGTGATTCCTCCGCATTTCCACCTGCCGTATCTTCCCTCATCTCCTCTTTGTAGCCGGGGGTCCGGACCTTGGTTCCTGTCCCTCCCCTGATCTTCTGGGATTGCGGCAGTCCCGCGGGGATGGTCAAGGTGCCTCGCGTTTGCTTCCTTTCTTTCGAATTGCACCTGGTTCGTTGGGC